>NW_025894220.1:48369-95104 GCF_002878395.1 Capsicum annuum | reverse complement strand
TGCCCAAAAGTAATTTTGGGCACAAGAACGAAAGAGAGTTCTTGTTGAAAACCCCACATACATTGAATGATGAACTTTAGATCGATACTCGTTTTTGAGATGTTAATCATGCCTTTGAATGATGGTTCTTGGAGTTCTTGAACTAGGAACTTGGAATCTTGAATAAATTTGCAGAATTAATGGTGAACTTTGGAGGTTCTTGAAGTTGGATGTAGGAGCTTAGGGTTTTCTTTTTGAGGGTATTTGATGAAATACAATATATAATGCTTATAATAGACTTTAATATAGGGTTTGGACAGATTTTGGGTGAGGGGTAATGACCAAAATGCCCCTAAAAATAAAAAAATTCTTGAATCTGTCCTTTGGTGGACTGTTTGATAGTCTGAAGTAGATCAACCATAACATTTTACTCCGATATCGAAATTGGATAAAACCAATTTCATTAGAAAGAGGACTCTCATATATTTCCATTGATATATAGTATCTCACCCAGATCATTGTGTACGAGGAGTTATGATCACTTGAAGGTAACCCAAAAATTTGTTTTTGATAGGCTAAAGTAGATCGACTATAACTTTTTGCTCCAATAGACAAATTGGATGAAACCAATTTCATTGGAAAGAGGACTCGTAGAGATTTCCGTTTATATATAGTAGATCACCTAGAAAATTATGTACAAGGACTTATGATCATTTAAAATTGGATCAAAAATACACCAAGCCTCAGTACTTTTTCCTACACGTTTTACTGTTCACTACTATTCACGATTTGATCAGAATGTTCATAACTCATCGCTCGGGTGTCTGTTTTGGATGACCCACATATCGTTGGAAATATTATTTGATACTTTATGTAATGGTGGGTCATAATATAAGAAATTCTGCATAGAAAATTTATAATACATTCTAGAAGATAGAACCCAACACGTTTATGCACAAAATTTCAACGAAAAATTTTCTGGGGTATTACAGTCATGTAATCATGTTTCTAGTCAGGTATGTTCAGTATATAATCTCAGTTCTCCCAGTATTCTTAGCTAACCAGTCTCATTCAAGGATGAATATTCCCACGGGGGAGATAATGTAACACCCCATATTTTTGGGCTAGAATTAAAATTATTGATCTTATGCGTACAAACTTGGACCCAATTATTATATGTATATATATGTTTTTTTATCAATTCTATAGTTTGGTAGTATTTTTATATATAAATTAAGGTCATAGAATAATATCCTAACTCAAAGATGAGTTGAGGACTCTTCTATCGATAGAGTTTTAACGGATTCTCCAACTAGGGTCCAATTTAGATGAGTTTATTTCATAGAATATACTAATTCACATTTCCTACCATATTTCAAATGAAATATCTTTGAGTCTTCTTTCCAATGCACTTGGTTTCACCTTAATCTGATATCAGAGTAGAAAGCTATGCTTATTTTACCTCAGCATGTCCGTCTATCAACAAGGTGATGACTTTCGGCGATAAGCCATCAACTACGTGATAACTTATCAACCAAGTCATCAGCATTAACTAGAATGTTATCAGCTCCAGCTACAAAGTGATGACTTGAGGTGATAAGCCGTCACCTAAGTGATGAGCTATAAACCCCATTGTCACCCTTAAACTGCAAGAGTCCAAATCAATCTTTGGGTTGACGACTTAGTTTATAAGCCATCTACTAGTTGAAAAGCTACCAACAAAGTCATCAACTTAAAATTTTAACAACTTTAATTCAATTTCGTAACCCCCCCCCCCCCCCAAGTTCAATCTACAAATAAATGTATATAGCCATTATCAATCTATTTTAAAAGACATTAACACTTTTTATTCCCAAGAACAAGATTTGGGTTTCTTCTTAACATCATCTCCCAAGAACTTTAAGACTTCATTGCATTCTCTTCAAGATAAGTAAGAATTGAATATTTCTAATTAAAGAATTTAAAAAAGCTTTCAAGATCATCTCTAAGGCTTTAATATACAAGCTTTCTACACCAAGTCAAACCTATTAAGGTATGTGGGGTTATGAACAAGGGTATGCTTTCACCCTTGTGCAAAAATTACATGATTTTAAGATTTTATTTACTTGTTCTGAAGTAGGGTTTATACCCAAGTTTCTATATTCTTGAAGCAAGTGATTATCATGAGATTTAAATCTTTAAGTATACTAAGGAGTGCTTATGTTTATGTTTTAATTTACAAGATTTATATTATGAATGAGATGGCACTATCTTGAGTTGTTATTGTTGAAGTATTTCAATAATCATATTTGGTATAAAGTTTTTTTATCAATTGAAATGAGTTTAAAGCATGGGATTTAATCCCTAATCTCAATAAGATTTTACTTTTAAGCATTGTATTACAAGCTTATTTCAAGATTTAAAGCAACAACTGATCTTTTAATCCCCAGTTAAGAGATGAAATCCACATTTGTTTATCCTAATTATAATTTAAAGCAAAGAAAAGCATAATCAATTTTAATTATAAACCCTGATGCTATTTTAAGGTGGATTTACTAAATTATGAGCATATAAGTAAGGGCGTAGTATTTAGCACCGAGTTGGGTATGTGTCCAAGGTCACATGCCCTAGAACTAGGAGCTGACGTAGGTTCAGCTTATTCCTAATATGGATGAAGTTATAGATGGTGATCACTTAGTTTAGGTCCTATTTTGATGGCAAGGGTAAGATAACTTTCCCCAATAGGAGCTCTCCGCACCATGGGTAAAATATTGGAATCCTTGATAGCTCACATGGTGTATGTTAGTTATAAGAACCTCCTAAAAAAGATTAAAAGAAAAGATTTTAGAACTAAGTGTTATGGATCAAAAATTTTATACTAATGTTTATGATTTTATAGCTTTTGTTTTATTCAAGGCCAAGGTGACTCATTTACACTAAGCATGCATTATTTAAATGTTTATATGAATATTCAGCTATTGTTTTACTTATGAATTCACCCCCATATACTTAGTACATTTCAAAAGTACTGATCCCAATATATTTCTACGAGCTACATTGTATCATAGTGTGGTACCAGTTGTAGCCACACATCATAATTAGACAGTGTAGAGATTCAAATAAGCATGTGATGAACCTTTTTTATTCTAGGGCTCGAGTCAATTATGGTTCGAGTAGTATCTTATTTCTTTATTAAGTCGTATTTATTAGGGATAGCTGGGGATCATGTCCAGGCTACCTATAGTCAGTATTAGTAGAGGCTTCATAGAAAGTTAGTAGAGTTGATGTGTTTGATTTCAGGTTTGTTTTGCATAAACACAGTTTTTTATTGAACCTATTAGTAAAGACTTCTCTTCTGTATATTTCTTGCAGCTTAATGTATCTTATTTAGTTCTTTATGAGTTATGCCAGTATAAGGGTTAGCTTGGGATCACTTGTGGTCCTCACCACCATGTGACATCCAGGGGGTAGTCTCAGGGCATTACAATACTCTATTGATAAATGGTTTATATTGGATCATGGATGGTTGTCTTATTGAGTGTATTTTTGGTTCACGTGCTTGGTATATTGGTTGGATTTGAAAATTCTCATTCTAATTGGTTGTCAGCATAACATCTTCATATTATGTACATTGATGAAACATTAGTACCACCGTGGAACTACTACTTTTTCTGACACAAAATGTGATATCTTTAAAAACCCTCTACTGAAGATATGTGCTAGAGAGAAGTTATGGATATGCAATTGGTATTAGTATTGGTTATTGGATTATATATGTTTTTTGGAACCCCCTTATGAGTCCTACCTTAGGAGCTGAGGTTTATAGGTGTATCTGGAGGTTGTGCGACAACCTCGGGTGTATCACATCATCATCATCGTCTTTATTGCATTCCATACATTGTGAACATTATGTGTTGTATTTCATGCTTGATTTGATGTTTATTTTATTTTTCTTTTTTTCTCATACTTATTTTTGGTATGTGTTATATTTTAGAACTTTTAGTGGAGATGTTGCGGGCTACCATTGGGATATTTTATAATTGCAGATGACGTTCCCATAGTGTGTATTATATATACTTTATTTTTTACTTTGTTTGATCATCCTTTGATACCTACTGAGTATAAGTGGACCACACTCATTCTTGCTATCCCTTTTGGTGGTAGCTAATTTTCTGTGGTGCTTGGAGCATTTTTGAAGTAGTAGTTGGTCTATTCTTCTAAAGTTGACCTACAACCTCTTCTTATCTAGTAAATGTCTTTTTTTTGTATTTAGATACAAATTATGTTCCTTTTTAGACTATTAGTTGTATATTTAGACTTTGAGATATACTTAGTTCTTACACCATGACACTGTATTTTGGGGTGACTTATGGTATTATTTTTACGTACCTTTCCATTATTATAGTATAAGTGTGGTTTGGATTCATTCTAAAAGCCTTACCTTGGGATTTAGTGTTGTTTTCTCATTTCATATTAGTATGGGTGATCGATTTTCTTGTTAAAGCTTGTCATGATAAGTTCCATCTTGACCTTATTTTTTGGATCATGATAAATTTTTATCAAAAAAACCTAGGTTTATTGGTTTCATCAATGTAAGAATAAGGTGTTTTGTAGATTTTTGCAGACTGGTACGTAGACATCCGTATCTATCTTCAAGATGCTATAATATATCTTTAGGAAACTTCTCTTATTTTAATTCTTTCGATTTAGATTTTTCCATACCCTCTACTCTAAATTGAGTTTTACTTTTTTCTGAACAGATGGTGAGGACTATATCTCCTAAGTCTAGGGATGGAAAGCCATCATCCAAAGAGAAATCCTAATCTCAAGGGAGAGTTTCTTGTCATGGATGGGACTAAGGTAGAGGAGAGGCACGAGGATCTACAACATACAGGTAGTACTAAGGGACTTTCCTGTGAGCCTCAGGTTAAAAAGTTGGAGATTTAGGGCCCACTGCAATTCTACAGAGTTCTTCTACCCTAATCTTAGAAAGGTTGTTGATTCATCTACTATAGCATTTGGAGGGTCCTCTTTGAGTGCACCTAGTGTTCCTCCTACTCCAAGCATTATCCCCTCATTTGTGCTAAAGTCTGCCTATGGTGTTCCTCCAATTCCCAGACTGGATACTCTAGTGGTACTGATATCTATATATAGTACTCCACAAACTCTGAGTACTATTCCTCCTTTTGTTTTTGACATTCGAGTATGGTATTCCTATATAGAGAGTTTAGCCTTCATTTATGTTACCTCCTCACGTGGGATTCAACCAGCCATATTCACTATGCCTCCTATTATTTTGAGTACAACTGTCTTTCAAGAATCAGAAGATGTTTGAGAGATTTACTTTTTTGGGTCCACCTATGTTTAGTGGTATTGTGGGAGAAGATTCCTTATGAGTTCTTGATTGATTGTTGGGAGATATTGCATAATCTTGGATCATTTGAGTCGCATAGAGTTAATTATACTACTTACCAATTGAGATATGCAGCTAGGGATTGGTCAAGCTAACTTGTTAGTTACAGACCTCTTGGTTTTTTAGAGATGAGTTACGATTAGTTTATTCAGGCATTTTTGACAAGTTTGTGCCTTTCAGTCTGAAGGATCAGATGAGATATGAGTTTTATCATCTGGGAAAGAGCTCCATGATTGTTGTAGAGTATGAGGCACATTTCTATGTTTTTTCAAGATATTCTTATTCCAGTATTGCCATTGAGTCTAAGAAGATTCGTAAGTTCATGAAGGGGTTGATATTTTACTTCAGCTAGCTACTACTTAGGTGGTAGTGTCTGGGGCATAATTTTAGAGTATAGTGGATCATACGAAGATGACTAAGTCTATTTTTGAGCATCTTTGAGTGGCTAAAAGAGGGTGCACTTTTAGAGCTAATCAAAGGTTACACTCATCGAGACAGAGATTTTAGAGGATCCCATGGGTATTATGAAAGACTGATGCAGGTACCCTTGAAGAGTTCATGTAATACACCATATTATACTTAGCTTATTTCAGCTCCTAGTGGCATGCATAAGAGGATTAAAGCTTGAAAATTTCAACAAGTGTTGGGGACTTAGTCTTATTTTTGACCTCTTAACATTGAGGATTTTTAAAAGGTATAGCGACCCAAAGACATAGGTTTTTGAGTTAATTCATGTTCAGGGGTGTAAAGAGCATGTCCCGGGGAAGTTTTGAATTTTTTGGATAAGGATTGGGTTGTGTTTGGATTTCAATTCCAGCATCTAACAATGATAAACTTGCATCGCGGTCCATATAGCGATGGTCCCCTCATCACATCGGGGTGACTCATTAAACCGCGTTCTAGTTATGAATTTAATCTCCTGAGGGTCAATTATGTCTTTTACCATCGAATTAATTCATAAAAACATAAATTAACACATTAGTTAGGGCATTAATTGTCCTTTTACTGCAATTTCTTCTCAAAGTAAACCCTACTCTTTCCCTAAGATCATTAAATTCCCTTCCTTTCTCTCCAAGAAAACCAAGAAATCAAACTTCCAAAATCTAAGTGCCTTTAAGAAATCTTTAAGATTGGTATTTTTCTTTCAAGCTTAAGGGTTTAAGACATGCTGATGTTCATATATAGGCCCTTTTCACCTATGGAATCCAAAAATCCATTTTATGTTTTAAATGATGAATTTTACATGTTCATGATGAATTATCTCCCTGAAGCTCTTATGAATTTAGATTTATGTAATGTGTTTACAAGTGTTTTGATGGAATAAGACTTTACACGTTTAAATGATGAAATTTTTATGTTAAATCCCTAACTCATGCTTTTAGTATTGTAATTATGTTATTATTACATGATTTACCCATTCCTATGTTTAAGTTCATGACTTTCATGTGTTTGATGAAATGCCTAAGTGTTGGATTTTGAACAATGATTCCCTACTATGTTTTCACAACTTTTATATATCCTTATTCTTATTTCCATTCAGTGCTGGTGGATTATGAACACCCATACCTAGTTGTTTACATAATTTCAGTATCTTTAGAATGATTTTAGATATACCATAAGCATTATCATGAAGTCAGTTATTATGATCAGTTGTTTTTTAAGTTAAGCTAAGTTAAGTCTAGTAATTAGTGTCATTCACTTGGGATATGATTTAGCCCTGAGGGAACCTAGGGATAGGGTTCACCGGCCATCTAGGATTGGGTCCTAGAAGTAGTCCCTAAGTTCCAGAACTACATAGCCAGCATAGGATTATGAGATGTCACCCGACAGTTTAGGACTGGCATTCTCTTAGGGGTCACCCACCAGTTAAGGACTGACTCCCTAGTCCTTCAGGACACCAATGGGGTCGATCCAAACAACCATTGTTAGTGACCGTGGCACGGTACTGGTACCCTTCAACTGGGGATATAGGTTGGACCCCGATTAGATAAGATTAGGGCTTGTAGGTTAGATGATACCTCCCACAATCTTAGATTTTTATTTAGTATATAATTCAGTTCATGTTTACTTGACCATAGCATACAGACTTCAAGTTATAAATTTACCAGATTTTTGCAATTTAGTTTAAAGATTATTTCAAAAATATTATATTCTTGGTTTTGCATTCTCAGTATTCAGTTTTCATGCATTCTTGTCCAATTATCTTATGCTATACAAGCATTCATTATTTTATGCATTGTTAACCTATGTAATTCATCCAAATCCCATCTCATATACCAGTATATTCAAAGTACTGACCGCATATTTTTCTTTATTATATGATATATTATATTATTAGTTCAGACACTAGTTTCCTGACCGCTCTTAGATAGTTTAACTTACCATAAACAATAGTCGTGGTGAGTCCTCATCTATCGAGAAAATGATTATTTCATTTTAGGTTAACTCAGTAGTTCAGTATTTCCATATAGTCAGAGTCAGTTGGGGGTTTGTCCCATCAACTTGATAGTCAGTCAGTTAGAGGTTTTTCAGATATTTTGATAGTTAGTCAGTTTATCATTCTTTTTAGTATGTCCTCATATATTTTAGATCTATGATTTAATCGTGTTTTAGTATTTAAAAAAATATGGCATTATAAGTTATTTTTTCACATATATTGTTTATTATCAATTTACTCAATGCTCATAGTAGGTACCAACTCGTGGGTTAACTTGTGGTCACTTGTGACTGTAAGCACCATTGTCACAACTATGGGGTAGCCTCGAGTTGTGAAAAAACTTGGTATCAGAGCCTAAGGTTTTACAATGTCCTAGGGCATCTGAAAAACCTCATTGAGTAAAGTCTTATATATGGTTGTGAAGCACTCCATACTTATGGACAAGAGGCTACAAAAAGTTTTAGGAAAAGTTTCCCTTCTTTTAGTATTCATGTCGTTCGAATAAGCATAATCTATATTTATAAATCTCATTCTAACTCATCCTTCAATTTATTTATGGACAATTCCTTCTAAAAGAAACAATAAAAGAAGGAACGGGAAGTAGCCCATTCATTCGCCTGTTAAGGAAGATCCCCTGAATGAGCATGTCTCTCAGGCCAAATTTAGAGCTACTTTCACTACCTGGACCATTCAGTAGTTGTTTAGAATGATTAGTAGGTTATTGTCCTATCTAGGCTTATGTTTTATGCTTAGCAGAGTAAGGATAAGAATCATAGGAAGAAAAAGAGAGATAATAAGAAGACCAAAATAGGTAGTTTTAAGTAAAGGTCAGAGAGTGGTAACCACTTCATCAAAAATTCTCATCCCCATCTCCTTCTTCAGTTAGTGCGCCAGTGCTAAAGTTAAGGAATGAACAATAGTCATACTAATCTACTTCAAAGGAGGTATGGTAGGAATCATCAAGGTATATGTAGGGCTGGTAGTAGGGTATGTCTTATATGTGGTAAGCCAGGCCACAGGATCATAGATTGCCTAATGGCTAGTCAGTAGGGCTAGTCTAATATGTTATCAGCTCCAGCAGGTCGCCCGACTAAGTAGGGCACCACTTTCTGTGCCACCAGTGGTTAATACCAGAATAGATTGTATGCATGTCAGTCCCGATATGATCAAAAAAGTTCTCCTAATGTGGTTATAGGTACGTTACATGTCATTTATCTTCATGTTTATATTTTATTAGATCCCAGAGCTTTTCTTCTTTTATGACTACATATATAGCTGTCAGTTTCGATTTCAGTCTAGAAACCTTAGCATAGCCTTTCTTAGTATCTACCCAGTGGGTAAATTTATTATAGCCGGATGGGTATACTAAAATTAGCTAGTTGTAGTATATTAGTAAATCACTTCAATAGATCTCGTGGAGTTAGAGATGACCAATTTTGATGTCATTCTCATCATAGATTGGCTCCACTCATTTTTTGCCTCAGTTGACTATAGAAATAGAGTCGTTCATTTTAGTTTCCTAATAAACCATCTATTCATTTGAGGGGTAATATCTCAATGTTTAGAGGTCAGATTATTTCATATCTTAGAGCAAGAAAGATGATATCTAAGGGACGTCCTTTCAGATCCCTTTTCAGAATCCTGTGACAGCATATGATCTAGAGTTAGAAGAATGAACCCAAAAGTTTAGCAGCAGTAGAGTGGGGATAGTGTTATCTGAATTTAGTAGATTTTTGTATCCATGGGATTAGTGGTATAAAAGGTGAATCAGTACGCTTGAAATATTACATGCGTAAAATTTACTTAAGTATGATGATGTGGATGCACTTATATATTACCCTTGAATTGCTAAGTTTGAATGAGGCTAGTAATATAGTGATTGATGTTCTTACTAGCTAAGTTATGGACTATAAGATGATGATGTTGGATTTTTAGGCCTGATGGTAATTCTCATGGTTTGGAAAAAAATATAAGTTTAGAGGTGTGATATTAGTAGGCTTTGCAGGAAGATAGTATGGTTCATTAAATGTTTGGGAATATCCATGGTACATGTTAGGTCTAAGTTTTAATCTTGGACAGTTGCAGGTCAGTTTAGAGTTTATCAAAGGGTCCTGAAGACTTAGAGTGATGGCTTATAGCTAAGGGGGATATGTTAGAATAAGTAACCAAGTCAGGCTCTTAGATTCCAGTAGTGAAGCTAGTATGTTATAGATTAGTAGTAACGGAGGTGATGCCCAACCCATTCTTATTTTGGTATTTGTACCTTAGTTGTCATGATATATGCTCATGCCTTACATGTCAATTCCCTGATCATAGCTTAAATTCCTATACTTTCTGTAGAATTATGTACGCTTTCAGTTCTTAATATAAGGAGTTCCAGTTTGCTTAGCTATACGAATCATGTTCCATGAATTTATGAACTTCAAACTCAGGTCATACAGCTCATGATTCAAGTACCCATGCTTTATAGTATGCTCAATTCCCAGAACTCATGTTATGTTATAATAATTAGTGAAATTCAGATTAAGTCATGTATGTCCTCGGTTTAGATCTCTTTTAAATTCATGCTTTTGATACTCTATTCCTTAGGCTTAGTTAAGCGGTCAAGTTATGCATAGTATTCTTTCATGCTTCAGGTCCTCATGCTCTAACCTTTTAGTGACCTCTCCTTATGAAATGGTAGTTGTGATGAACAATTGATAGATGGGAGAGAGTAAATGTTTGATGTTAGGGAAAGATTGTTGTATGATTTTTTGATCTAAGGTTATAAGTGTGGAATAAGATTGACACCAAGTTTTTGATATATGTCAAGGCTAGTTGAAATTTTGTGTGTGATTTTCTAAAGAATAGCTCATTGAAGTTGTTTATAATAGAAGTATTAGAGAGTACGGAGAAGATGCCTTGATAGGTGTTTTCCTGGATGTTTGTACATGGTTATAATGATAGGCTTGAATTTTATGTTTGTGTATATAAATGGATGGATGCATTGTGAGTTATTGCATTATTAGTAAGAGGTTAAATTTCATTGTTGAAGTGGTAAGAAGAATTATTCTCGATATAAGAAGTTGTGAAAATGCAGGGTGTATTGAATTCATGATTCTGACTAGTATTTCAGTGTTATGGGTGCACTTTGTAGCTTTGAGTAGGCTTGAACATAGTGAGAGAATTTAGTTCAACTTAGACTTCAGTAGATAGAGTTATCAGTTCCCATGTAAATATTTTTAATAGCATCAAGTGAAGTGTGGTATTAAAGCGGAATGTATAGTTAAGGGATTATTTGGGAAGTATGTCTAAGGTTGAGAGTAGAAGTTGTATCATCTAAGGCATAGGAATTCCAGTTTATGTTCCATAGGACTATGTAGCATGTTATAGAGTTATAGCCTTATTAAGAGTCCTTACTCATATATCTTATTCAGATTATACCCAAGTTCTTTGCTTCTTATAGTTATTAGAACTTCTTAGAAAGAGTGTTAAAGAAATACTCTAGTTGAGTACTTACTATAAGAAGTTACACCAATATTGTCATTCTATGTAAATTGTAAATTCAGTTCAGTTCATGCATCATGATTCAGATTCAGACATTCAGTCATGATTCAGTTCATAAGTGCCTCGTGCATTATCTTAGTCATTCCTTAGTATTTCAGCTAAATCAGTATCATTCGGGGGATGAATAATTCCAAGGGGAGATATTGTAATACCCTAAGTTTTCATGTCTTAAATCTCTCAACTTTTCTCCACGAAATGAGATCCAGAATGAGGCTATAATTTCTCATAAGATGACTCTATCGTATTATGTTTCAGAATCAATCATGTAATCATGTTTTCAGTTGTGCATGTTCAGTATATGATCTCAGTTGCTTTGGTTCAGAACTCTTATCCTAATCAGTCTTATTCGAGGATAAATGTTCTCAAGGAGGAGATATTGTAATACCCAGTATTATACTTAGCTTAGTTCAACCCCTACTGGCATGCATAAGAGGCTTAAAGATTGAAAAATTCACTAAGTGTTGGGGACTTAGTCTTATTTTTGGCCTCATAACTTCAAGGATTTTTAAATTGATCTTCCTGACCCTAAGACGTAGGTTTTAGAGTTAATTCATGTTCAAGGGTGTAAGGAACATGTCTCAGGGAAGTTTTTAATTTTTTGGATGAGGATTGGGTCATGTTTGGATTTCGATTATAGCAGCTCACCGTGATAATATCGCATCACGGTCCATATAGCGATGGACTCATCATTGCATCGTGGTGAACCATTAAATTACATTCCTATTATGAATTTCATCTCTTGAGGGATAGTTATGTCATTTCCCATTGAATCAATTAAAAAAAATGAATTAACACATCATTTAGGGCATTATTTGCCTATCTTTCCCAATATCCTCTCAAAGCAAACCCTACTCTTTCCCCAAGATCATCAATTTCCATTCCTTCCTCTTAAGAAAACTAAGAATTCAAGCTTCTAAAATCCAAGAACTTTTAAGAAAGCTTCAAGATTGGTATTCTTCTTTAAAGATTAAGGGTTTAAGGTATGTGTGATGTTTATCCATGGGTCCTTTTCACCCATGGAGTCCAAGAATCCATTTATATGTTTTAAATAATGAATTTGACATGTATGATGAATTATCTCCCTGAAGCTCTTATGAATTTAGATTTATGTATTCTGTTTACAAGTGTTTTGATAGAATAAGACTTTACACATTTAAATGATGAAATTTTCATGTTAAATTCCTAACTCATGCTTTTAATATTGTAATTATGTTATTATCACATGATTTGCCCATTCCCATGTTTATGTTCATTACTTTTATGTGTTTGATGAAAAGCCTAGGTGTTGGGTATTGAAAAATGATCCTTTACTATAGTTTTAAAGCTTTTATATGTCCTTATTCTTATTTCCATTTAGTTCTAGTAGGTTAAGAACACCCGATATCTAGTTTTTTACATAATTTTAGTATCTTCAGAATAATTTCAGATATACCTTAAGCATTATCATTCAAACAGTTATTATGATCAGTTGTATGTTAAGTTCATCTTAGATCAGTCCAATAATCAAGGTCAGTTCTATTAGGAGTAGGATTTAGCACCAAGCAAACCTAGGGATAAGGGCTTACCCACCAGCTAGGACTGGGTCCTTAGAAGCAGTCCCTATGTTCCAAAACTATGTAGCTAGCATAGGATTATGAGATGTTACCCGCTATTTTAGGACTAACATTCTCTGAGATGTCACCTACCAGTTTAGCACTGACATTCTGATAGGGGTCACCTGCCAGTTTAGAACTAACTCCCTAGTCCTTTGGGACACCAGTTGAGTGGATCCACACATCCATTGTTACTGCTTGTGGCATGAAAGTGACACCCTTCTAACTGGGGTTACAAGTTGGACCATGATTAGCTCAGATTGGGGTATGTTGGTTAGCTGATACCTCCAATAGTCTCAGTTTATTATTTAGTACAGAACTTAGTTCAGGTTTGCTTAACCATAGCATACAAACTTGCAGTTATTAAGTTATCAGATTTTAGTAATTCTATTTACAAATTATTTTAGAAATACTATATGTTTGGTCTTGCATTCTTAGTATTTTAGATTTCTTGTATTCATGTTTAGTATCTCATGCTATACAGCTAGTCATTATTTCATACGCAGTTAACTCATGTAATTCAGCCTAACTCTATCTCATATACTAGTATATTCAAAGTATTGACTGTATACTTTTCTTTGTGCTATGATGTCTTATATCATAGGTTCGGACGCTCAGTTTCCTTTCTATGCTTAGATAGTTCAGCTTATTAACAACAACAGTCATGGTGAGTCCTCATCTATTGAGGACATGATTGTTTCATTTTAGTTTATCTCAGTAGTTTAGTATTTTCATTTAGTCAGAGTTAGTTGGGGGTTTGTCCCATCAACTCCAAAGTCTATCAATTATAGGCTTTTTAGACATTCTGATAGTTAGTCAGTTTATTAGTTGTTTTATCAGTCTTTTCAGTATGTTTTCATACATTTTAGATCTATGATTTAATCGTGTTTTAGTATTTAAAACCTTATGGAATTATCAATTATTTTTTTGCATATGTTCTTTATTATCAGTTTACTCAGTGTTTATGGCAGGTGCTAGCTCATAGGTTACATGTTGTCACTTGTAACCGTAAGCACCATTGTCGCAACAAGAGGGTATCCTTGGGTCATGACAGCTCAGGTAGTGGGTCTTCTGGTTCAACAGCTTTGAGTGGTTGTTCTAGGTTAGTCTTAGCCATTTGGACAAAAATTTCCCCCTATATGTCTTTAAACTTAATTATTTAGCGTAAGTAGGAGGATTCCCCTAGTGAAGTAGAGGTTCTTCTAGAGGTATGTAAGGAAAAGGTAGTGT
Organism: Capsicum annuum; assembly: GCF_002878395.1. Taxonomy (NCBI): domain Eukaryota; kingdom Viridiplantae; phylum Streptophyta; class Magnoliopsida; order Solanales; family Solanaceae; genus Capsicum; species Capsicum annuum. Next base: position 80,928 of record NW_025894220.1, on the reverse strand, counting down.
TACCCATGGTGGTTTTCGTTGGGATATTCAGTCAGGTTGTGGACATAGATTGTGCTATAGTATACCCGCCAGACCAGAGGCAGAGGCTTCCAACAATATTACCATAGGTACCATCCCTATTTATTTCATATTTGCATCTGTGTTATTTAATCGAGGGTAGACTTTTTTGCATGTATCTGCATATTTACCTTTGGGTTCTAATCCCTCTAGTAAGACTCTTTCCATGACTATTTGTGTATCTAGCCTCATAGAAGACTCTATAGCGGTGGATTGGGTGCACTAATTTTGTGTTGTGACTTTTGTGGGTCGTAAAACTTGGTCAGATCTGATTATCCTATATATGGTAGATTTTGATGTCATCTTAGGTATGAATTGGTTAGCTCCTTATCATGTTTTCCTAGACTGTTATGCTAAGACTATGACTTTAACACCACTGGGTGTGCTAAGGATAGCTTGGAAGAGTGCACTTAGTTTGAGTCCCAGAGAGTTATATCCTTTTTCCATGCTCGTCAGTTGGTAGACAAAGATTATTTATCTTATTTGACCTATATTTATGATACTAGTACTGGTTCCCCTCTTTCTTTAGATTCTATTCGTGTCATTCATAAGTTTATGGATATTTCCTTACGAAGTTGCCTGGTATGCTTCTAAACTGTGATATCAATTATGCCATTGATGTTATGTTAGGCACCTAGCCCATCTCTATTCCTCCTAATAGGATGGCCCTAGTAGAGTTGAAGAAATTAAAGGATCAGTTGTAGGAGTTTCTGGATAAGGGATTTATCAGACCTAGTTTATCTCATTGGGGCGTGCCTGTCTTGTTTGTGAAGAAAAAGTATGGATCTATGCATATATTTAATTATTATTGGTAGTTGTATAAGATGAAACTTATGAATAAGTATCCTATTCCTTATATTGATGATGTATTCGATCAACTTCAGGATGCTTCAGTGTTTCTAAAGATTAATATGAGGTTCGGGTATTACTAGTTGAGGATTAGAGCTTTGAATATTTCAAAGACAGCTTTTCAAACTTGATATGATCATTATGAGTTTTTGGTCATGTCTTTCGAGTTAACTATTGCCCAACCGCATTCATGAAGTTGATGAATCATGTATTCCAACCGTATCTCAACTCCTTTGTTGTTATATTTATAGATGATATCTTTGTTTATTCCAAGATTAAGGTCGATCATGAGGAGCATGTAAGGTTTGTACTCTAGAGATGAGGGACGAGAAGTTGTATGCTATGTTCTCCAAGTATGATCCTGGTTGGAGTCTATTTCCTTCTTTGGTCATGTGGTAACCAAGGATGGTATTATGAATGATCCTACCAAGATTGCAGTAGTTTGTGAGTGCGCTTAGCCTACTTCTCCTATTGAGATTCAGAGTTTTATTGGATTGGCCGACTACTATCTCCATTTTTTAGGGTTTTTCATTTTTTGAAGCTCCATTGACCAAGTTGACTCAGAAGATGATTTCCTTTCAGTGGTCCAATTCTTGTGAGGCGAGCTTCAAAAAGCTGAAGGATTTGTTGATATAAGATCCTATGTTGACACTTCCTAAGGAGGACATAGTTTTTACCGCCTTCTATGATACGTTAGCTATTGGGTTAGATTTTGCGATGATGCAGGAGAGTATGGTTATTGCATATGTTTCTCGTCAATTAAAGCCCCATGAGAAGAATTACCCTACCCACATTTTGGAGTTGTGAGCGATTGTTTTGGCTTTGAAGTTGTGGAGGCACTACTTTTATGGAGTCCATCGTGAGATCTTCTCATAGCATCATAGCATTCAATATTTCCTTAAACTAATGAGATTTTTATATGAGGCAGTGTAGTTGGCTTGAGTTGATTAAGGATTATGACCTTACTATTCTTTATCATTCGGGCAAGGCTAATATGGTTGCAGATGTCTTGAGTTGGAAGTTGACTAGTATGGTTAGCTTGGTGCATCTTTTGATGTAGGAGAGGCCTTTGGCCTAGGAGGGTCAGTATTTGGATAAAAAGATGGTGACGCTTGATATTTTGACATCTGTATATATTTTGGTATTTGTGAAGGCTAGGTCTTCCTTGATGGAGCTAATTTAGGCTTATCAGTTTGATAATGTTAGGTTGAGATTCATTTGGGATAAAATGTTGAGGGGTGAGGTTAAGGAAGCCTCGCTTGATTTAGTTAGTACTTTTAGGATTGGAGGCTGAGTTTGTGTGTTGAGAGTAGGTGATTGGGTGAGGTTGATATTGAAAGAGCCTTTTTATTCTAGGTTTTCAATTCATTTAGGTGTGACTAAAATGTATCTGTAATACCCCGTACTTCTACCTAGCTTAATCATCCCAAAAATGTTAAAGATTTGCTTTAAAGTATGAATCTACTTTTATACACGTGGAATTTTCAAGAATTTTTCTTTTAGTTGTGTGGGAAATTTAATAAGCTTTCCATCAATACCAAATTCACCTAAATCCGATATCGAGGTAGAAAGTTATGGCCAAAATACTGAGCAATCTGAACCGCCCAGGTAGACAGAAAGGGCCGACAGACCATCAATTTAGCTATGGGCCGTCGCCCAAACCATCTTAGCAGAGGCAGTGAGACGACTTTCTGTCCAAGCGTGATAGAATGGCCGATGGATCGTCAATCTAGCAATGGACCATTGTCCAAACCATTGCAACCAAGGCAGAAAGATCACATTATGGCCTAGTACGATAGGAAGGTCGACGGGCCATCGAGCCTGTGATGGACTGTCGCCCAAGACGTCGTAGATCCATTTCAGCAATTTAAAGCCAATTTTATGAGGGTGTTTGTGTCGTTTCCACCCTTTTTAACACATAATTATACCAGACTAGGGCTCATAACTTCATTATTCATCTACAATACCATATTAGGGTTTCTCTCAAAGAGCAATCGCCAAGAACAAGATCCCAACCTTTCTTCAAGAAACTAGGAGATTCAAATACTTCAAGTCCAAGAACTTCAAGAAACTCATAATCAAGGTATGTCAAGTGTTGATTCATGGGCCTCTTTCACCCATAAAGCTCAAGAATCTCTTTCCAGAATCCAAAGATTGTGTATTTATGAATGTTCATGATTAAGTTGAATTGAAATTCATATCCATGTTGTTGTTGGGTTTTGTTCATGTTTTGAATTACATATTCCAATGATTGATCCTAGAATGTGATGATTTGCATAATATTAATGATAAACCCTTCAAATTGCAAATTTATTTATGCAACCATGATAATTAGATACATTGATGATGGCATAACCAAAGTACGCTCCCCATATGTTTGATTAAATGCCTATGTGAAGGAAAAAGTGTCATTATAGTATGATAGTATGAAATCCCCATTCCTATACTAGTTAATGCATGTTAAGTGTTTGATGAAATGTCTTAGTCAATGAATTATGGATATATGTGTAGCCATTGTTGTGCTTTCAAACTTGTGCCATGAATTACATTTATGCTATCGAGTCCTGGGGGTATTTATACCCGACAAATTAGTTGTGTGCATAGATCTAGTGTCAGTATCATGATAATCTCAGTCACGCCATGATCAGTAGAATTCAGTCAGTTACATGACTCAGGAAAACTCAAAAATCTCATGAACCCAGTCAGTTAATAAGATTTAGTAACATTCCGTCAGTCCACGGAACACAATGAACTCACTCCAGTTAGTGTCAATATAATCAGTTCAGTGTCTACTTAGTTGGGAGTAGGATTCAACATCGACCGAACCCAAGGACGAGGGCACACACTGACAGTAGAGGGTGTGACGCTTAGAATCAATCTTTGTGTTTTGGAACTATGTAACCAGCATAGGTTGAGACATCAACACTATCAGTTGAGGGATTTTGAGGTCAATCAACACTTCCAAATGAGGGTCCCACCGTTCTTCTTTGGGGACTCTACCAGATGAGGGTCACTCACAGCTTGTCCTTACCAGTGGCGCGGTATTGACACCCTTCCAATTGAGATTACAGATTGGACCCCAACTCAGCTATAATAGATTATTGGAGGTATGTCGGTTAGATGACTATCTCCCATAGTCTCAATCTCAGTCTCAGTAAAAGAACTCCGATAATTTTTCAGATTCAGTACTGTTAGATAGAGTCAGATAGTTTATCATAGAACTAAGCTAGTTCCATTAGAATCAGAACTGTAAGACACAGTTACTCAGTTAATATGAAACTCATGTTATCAGTATTTAGATTTAGTATTATCATGACTTTAGTTACAGTTCACGTATTCATGCATGTATCCTCACGTAGTTATGTTTGCATTCATGTCTGTCAGTTATAGTTCATGCATATGAACCTTTGCATTCAGCTTACCTCACTTGCGTACCAGTATATTCTTATGTATTAACGCATACTTTTCTTTTGCGATATGGTGTTTTATACCATAGGTTCAGAAGCATGAGCTCTAGAGCATCCTTAGTAGATTAGCCATTCAGCAGACAGACTAACAGTGAGTCCTTATCATTCGAGGATGTTATTATTTGACTATTTCATTCTTTCAGTACTTAGTTTATTTTAGCAGTTAGAGTTAGTTGGGGACATGTCCCATCAACTCCTTATTCAAACAGTTTAGAGGCTTTCAGACTAGCATGTTCAGACAGTTATTTCAGCTATTTTGGTATTGATATACCGTATCTCCAGATGTTATGTTTTATCATATTTTTGAACCTTATGTCTTTTTAGCCTTTTATTCCATATTTATACAATATGTTATACAGTGCTCGGTTACATATTTTAGTCATGGGTTAGCTTGTGTCCTTTGGGATTATGAGCACCGTGTGGTATATCGGGTACCAGATTTGAGGCATTACAAACTTGGTATCAGTGGGTAAGGTTCAAGAGTGTCCTAGGAAGTCTGAAAGCCGCATCCATTAGAGTCCTATACATGGGTGTATTGCACGCCACAGTTAAGTACAAGAGGTTATAAGATGCTTTAGGAATAGTTACCTTTCTTTCAGTATTCATGTCTTGCCAGTGAGCATGAGCTCAAATTTATATCTCAATCTAATTTGTTTCTCCATTTTCATTTACAAAACATGCCACCCAAAAGAAGTAATAGAAATCAATCAGCCTCTCACCCCGTCTAAACAGAACCCTTGGACAAATATGTTTCTCTTGCAGATTTCAGAGCTGCATTCACTACTCTTGATAACTCAGTTGTTGCTCAAAATGAATGGCCAGATGCTATTCTGGCCAACCTAGTGGCCAATACTGTTGTATCTAGGATTCAGGACTTCACCTGAATAAATCCTCCATCCTTTTTCAAGTCTAAGTCAGATGAAGACCCTCAGGAATTCCTTGATCAGGTTTAGAAGGTTACGAATATCATAGGAGTTACTGCTAGTGAGAGTGCTGAGCTAACTACATATCCGTTGCAGGATGTGGCTCACACTTGGTTTAATTAGTGGAAAGCAAAGAGAGATATAGATACAGGGCCTATTGAGTGGGAGGAGTTTACCACTACCTTTCTTAATAGATTATTTCCCCTAGAGCTGAGGGAGGCTAAGGTGTTAGAATTTATCAACCTCAGGCAGGCCAACATAACGGTGAAAGAGTATTCTCTTAAGTTTACTCAACTAGCTAGATATGCTCCTCATGTGGTGACAGATAGCAGGGCTAATATGAGTAAGTTTGTTTCTGGGGTGAATGATAGTATGGTCAATGAGTGCAAATCAGCAATACTGATTAGTAAGATAGATATAGCCAAGCTTATCATCCATGCTTAACAGATAAAAAAATAGATGATTAAGATGAGAGAGAAGCAGAATAAGAGAGGTAGAATCAGTAACTTCAACTTTAATCAACCTAAGTCAGAGGGTAGTAACCATTCTTAGTTCCGCCCAAAGTCATCCGTTCCATCCCCTTTCTCAGCCATTACTCCAGCTCCTATGTTCAGGGATGGTGATAGAGATAGGGCATTAGGATCTAAGTCTTAGGGTAGTGTTAGCAGTGCTCGTACCCATCCACTTTGTCAAACTTGTGGTAATAACCACAAGGGTATTTGCAAAGCTGGTAGTGATATGTGTATTGGATATGACAAGACAGGCCATAGAGTTAGAGATTGTCCCTAGTAAGGATTTTAGGGTTAGCAAAACCTTTACTCAGTTTGGTCCGGTCGCCTGAATTAGCAGGGTGCCACATCCAATGCAACCAGTGGGCAGCGCCCAAACAGACTTTATGCCCTCCAGTCCTAACAGGATCAGGAAAATTTTCCTGATGTGGTCACTGGTATATTATAGATCTTTCACTTGCATGTTTACACTTTACTAGATTCAGGAGCTTCTTCGTCTTTTGTTACTCCTTATATAGAAGTTAATTTTAAAGTCAATCTCAAAATTCTAGCAGAGCCCTTCTCAGTATCTACCCCAGTAGGTAAAACCATCATAGCTCGGCGGGTATACAGGAACTGTCCGGTTATGACATTTTAGAAAGTCATATAAGTAGACTTAGTTGAATTAGACATAACTGATTTTGACATCATTCTCGGCATGGATTGGCTTATTCCTCCTATGCCACAGTCGACTGCAAAAATAGAGTGGTCCAATTACAGTTTTCAAATGAAACTGTCCTAGAGTGAAGGGGTAGTACTTTAGCATTTAGAGGTCATTTTGTTTCCTACCTTCGGGCACGGTGTCTATCATTTTGTTCGAGTTAAGGACACTAGTTCCAAAAATTACAGCCTTGAATCAGTCCCAGAAGTGAATGAATACTCAAATGTCTTTCCTGAAGATCTTCCAGTAATTTCTCCCAAAAGGAAAATTGACTTCGGCATTGATCTTCTTCAAGATACTCAATCCATATCTATTCTACCATAAAGAATGGAACTAGTAGAACTAAGAGAATTAAAGAAACATCTAAGGATATCTTAGATAAGGGATTCATCAGACCCAGTGTGTCCCCGTGGGGTACACCAGTAATATTCGTGCGAAAGAAAGATAATTCTCTGAGAATGTGCATCGATTACGGTCAGCACAATAAAGTCATGGTTAAGAACAAGTATCCATTTCCCAGAATCGGTTTGTTTGAACAACTTATGGTGCCAGCTATTTCTCTAAGATAGACCTTAGATCAGTCTATCATTATCTTGGAATCATAGAATGTGACATTCCAAAAATAGTTTTCCAAACTAGGTATGGTCACTACGAATTCTTATTCATGTCCTTTGGTCTTACCAATGCCCCAGTAGCTTTCATGGACTTGATGAACCGTGTGTTCAAGAAGTACTTGGACATGTTTATTATAGTCTTTAGAGATGATATTCTTGTCTATTTCCGTAGTGAGCATGATCATGCAGACCATCTCAAAATAGTATTACAGACTCTCAAAAATCATCAGTTGTTTACGAAATTCAGTAACTGAAAATTTTGGCTAAGGTCAGTAGCATTCCTTGGTCATATCATTTCTAGTGATGGCATTAGATTTGATCCTTAAAATACCAAAGTAGTAACAAATTGGCCTCACCCTTTCTCTCCATCAGATATCAGGAGTTTTTTGGGGTTTGATGGCTATTACAGACGGTTTGTTGAGGGATTTTCTTCTATTTGATCCCCTATGTTCAGATTGACTCAGAAGGAAGTCAAGTTTCAGTGGTCAGATCCTTGCGAGAAGAGTTTTCAGGAGTTGAAGACTCAACTCACCTCTACCCCAATTTTAGCTCTTCCAGATGGTTTAGATAGGTTCATGGTGTACTGTGATGCATCTAGAGTGGGTTTGGGTTGTTTCCTCATACAGGATGGTAAGGTCATAGCCTACGCCTCCAAACAACTTAAGTCCCATGAGAAGAATTATCCTACTCATGACCTTGAGTTAGCAGTCGTAGATTTTGCCTTAAAGATTTGGAGGCATTACTTGTATAGTGTTTATGTAGATGTGTTCACAGATCATAAAATTCTTCATTACGTATTCTCTCAGAAAGATCTTAATCTCTATTAAATAAGATAGTTAGAGTTCCTGAAAGATTATGACATATGTGTTCTTTATCACCCGAGCAAGGCCAATGTAGTGGCTGACGCTCTCAGTAGACTGTCTATGAGTAGTGTTGCTCATGTTGAAGACAATAAGAAGAAGCTAGCTCAGGAAGTTCATCAGCTTACCAGACTAGGTGTCCGCTTAGTCGATTTAGCTGAGGGTAATATATGGGTTCAGAGTAGTTCTGAATTATCTTTAGTTTTCGGAGTTTAGGAAAAACAAGATAGAGATCCTAGTATAGTCTAGTTAAAAGAGTTAGTCAAGGATCAGAAGGTTGAGGTTTTCTCCCAAGAGGGGAATGGTGTATTGCATTGTCAACATCTTCTGTGTATGTCAGGTGTTGATGACTTGAGGCAATGAATTCTTGAAGAAGCGCATGGTGTGCGTTACTCGATTTATCCAGGGCCCACTAAGATGTACCATGATTTATGGGAAATCTATTAGTAGAGTGGGATGAAAAAAGATATTGTAGAGGTTGTGGCTAAGTGCTCTACATGTCAGCAGGTTAAGGTTGAGCATCAAAATCCTAGTGGGTCCATGCAGGAGTTCAATATTCTCACTTGGAAGTAGGAAGAAGTGAACATAGACTTTGTGATGGGTTTTCCTCGTACTTGTCAGATTACACAGTGTTCCGTTGTCTATTGTCTCATATGAAGGTACCCAGTTCGCCTCTCATTTCTAGAAAGCATTCCAAAAGGGTCTTGGTACCCGAGGTCATCTCAGTATAATCTTTCACCCTCAGACAGATGGTCAAGCAGAGAATACTATTTAGACCTTGGAAGATATGCTAAGGGTGTGTGCAATTTATTTCAAGGGTAGTTGGGATGACCACTGGCCTTTGAATGAGTTTGTATACAACAACAATTATCGTTCCAGTATTTAGATGGCTCTATTCCAAGCTTTCTATGGTAGGATATGTAGATCTCCTATCGGTTGGTTTGAAGTCGGCAAGGCAGCATTAGTAGGGCCTGAATTGGTCTTCGATACCTTAGAGAAAGTTTAGTTAATCAGAGAGAGGCTTAAGACAGTTCAAAGCCGACCAAAATTGTATGTAGATGTGCACAGAAAGGATCTCTAGTTTGATATTGGAGATTATGTATACTTGAAAATCTCTCTCACGAAGGGAGTAAATAGGTTCGACAAGAAGGGAAAGCTTATTCCCCGATATATCGGTCCATTCAAAATTCTCAATCGCTTCGGCAAAGTAGCTTATGAGCTTGAATTGACTTCACATCTTACTTTAGTGCATCCAGTCTTTCATGTTTCCTTGTTAAAGAAATACATAGGTGACCCAGTAGTCGTAGTCCCTGTTGAGAGAGTAGACATTTAGAACATTCTCTCTTATGAGAAAATCCCATTTTAAATCCTTGACTATCAGATTCGCAGATTGAGGAACAAAAAAGTCCCTCTAGTCCAAGTTCTTTGGTGGAATTAGTCTGTTGAGGGAGCTGCTTAGGAAGAAGAAGTAGATATGCAAACCAAGTATCCTCACCTCTTCTTCGCTAATTCAGACCCAACCCAAGGTTATAGCTTTTCTTAAGTTCATTCAGCTTATGGTTCAAATTTTAGCTATAAATTATGCTCAGTTTTTGGTTCAAACTTGGTATCCTTACCCTTAGATGTTTAGTCGCATGTTCATGAGTAAGTTTAGTCATGTATTCATGCATCAGATATGCGTGATTAGCTTATTAGTACTCTCAGTCATGCATTTATGTATCAACTCATTCATCAAACCATGCATCAGATATGCATGATCAACATAAATCTCACTAATGTCAGTCATGTAGTCATACTTTAGTTGTTCGTGTTCAGGATGTACTTCATCTTATCATTTCTCCCATCTAAATCAGTCTTATTATTCGAAAAATGTTCCCAAGGGGGAGATATTATAATACCCCGTAGTTCTACCTATCATAAAAATCATCCTAAAACTATTAAAGACTTGCTTTAAAGGATAAATCTACTTTAATACACATGGAATTTTCAAGATTGTGACTTTTTGTTGTGTGAGAAATTAAATAAGCTTTTCATTGATACCAAATTTGTCTAAATCCGGTATCAGGGTAGAAAGTTGTGCCCAAAATACAAAAAGCAATCTGAACCGCCTAGGCGCGATGGAAAGGGCCGACGAACCATTGATCTAGCGATAGGCCATCACCTAAACTGTTGCAGCAAAGGTAGTAAGTTAACCTTCTGGAGAGGCACGACGGAATGGGTGATGGATCATTGAGCTAGCAACGGACCGTTGCCCAAACCATCGCAATAGAGGTAGAAAGATCACATTCTATCCTTATACGATGGAAACGTCGACGGTCCATCAAGCCAGCTATAAACAGTAGCCCAAGCCATCACAGATCCCGTTCAGCAATTTAAAGCCATTTTTATAAGGGTGGTTGGCTCTTTTCTACCCTTTTTAACACCTAATTATACCAGACCAGGGCTTATAACTTCATTATTCATCTACAATAATAAATTAGGGTTTCTCTCAAAGTTCAATTCCCAAGAACAAGATCCCAATCCTTCTTCAAGAAACTAAGAGATTCAAGTCCAAGAACTTCAAGAAGTTCCAATCAAGGTATGTCAAGTGTTGATTCATAAGCCCCTTTAACCCATGAAGCTCATGAATCTCTTTTCAAATTCAAAAGATTGTGTATTTATGAATGTTCATGATTTAGTTGAATTGAAATTCTTGTCCATGTTGTTGTTGGGTTTTGATTCATTTTTTAAATTAAATGTTCCAATGATTAATCCTAGTATGTGATGATTTGCATAATATTAATGATAAACCCTTCAAATTGCAAATTTGTTTATGCAACCATGATAATTAGATGCATTGATGATGGTATAACCAAAGTCTGCTCCCCATATGTTTGATTAAATGCCTATGTGAAGGAAAAAGTGTCATTATAGTATGATAGTTTGACATCCCCATTCCTATACAATTTAATGCATGTCAAGTGCTTGATGAAATGTCTTAGTCAATGAATTATGGATATATGTATATCCATTGTTATGCTTTCAAACTTGTGCCATGAATTACTTTTATGCTATCGAGTCCTGGGGGTATTTATACCCGACAATTTAGTTATGTCCCTAGAGCCAGTGTCAGTTTTATGATAATCCCAATCACGCCACGATCAGTTGAATTCAGTCAGTTACATGACTCAGGAAAACTCAGAAATCTCTTGAAATCAATTAGTTAAAAGGATTCAGTAACATTTCGTCAGTCTACGAAACTCAATAAACTCAATCCTGTTCATCTCAGTATAATCAGTTCAGGTTCTACTCAATTAGGAGTAGGATTCAACACCTAGCAAATCCAAGGTCGAGGACACATACTGACAGTAGAGGGTATGACCCTTAGAAATCATCCTTGTGTTCCAGAACTAGGAAGCCAGCATAGGTTAAGACATCAACACTGTCAGTTGAGGGTTAATGAGGTGGATCAACACTGCTAGATGAGGGTCCCACCATTCTTTTTTGGGGACATTTCCAGATGAGCGTCACTTACAGCTAGTCCTTACCAGTGGCGTAGTATTGACCCCCTTCCAATTGGGGTTACAGATTGGACCCCAACTTAGCTTTAATAGCTTATTAGGGGCATGTCGGTTAGATGACTATCACCCATAGTCTCAGTCTCAGTCTCAGTAAAAGAACTCAGATATTTCTTCAGATTCAAGACTGTCAGATACAGTCACACAGTTAAGCACGAAACTTAGCTAGTTTTTTTAGAATCAGGACTGTCATACATAGTCACTCAGTTAATATAAAACTCATGTTATCAGTATTCAGATTCAGTATTATCATGACTTTAATTACAGTTCACGTATTCATGCATGTATCCTCACATTGTCATGTTCGTGTTCATGTCAGTCAGTTATAGTTTATGCATATGAACCTTTGAATTTAGCTTACCTTACTTGCATACCAGCACATTTTCATGTAGTAACACATACTTTTCTTTTGTGCTATGGTGTTTTATACCATAGGATCATAAGCAGGAGCTCTAGAGCATCCTTAGTAAATTAGTCATTCAGCAGACAGACTAATAGTAAATCCTCATATTTAAGGATGTTATTATTTGACTATTTTATTCTTTTAGTACTTAGTTTATTTCAGCAATTGGAGTTAGTTAGGTACAGTCCCATCAACTTCTTATTTAGACAACTTAGATCCTTTCAGACTAGCATATTCAGACATTTTATTTCAGCAGTTGGAGTTAGTTGGGGACAGTCCCATCAACTTCTTATTTAGACAGCTTAGATCCTTTCAGATTAACATATTCAGACAGTTATTTTAGTTACTTTGGTATAGATATACCATATCTCTAGATGTTTTCTTTTAATAGATTTTTGAACCTTATAGATTTTTAGCCTTTTATTCTGTATTTATATAGTATGTTATGCAGTGCTCAGTTGCAGATATTAGTCATTAGTTAGCTTATGGTCCTTTGGGTTCATAAGCACCGTGTGAAATTTTGGGTACCAGATTCGAGGCATTACAGTATCATTATTTGAGATAGCACTACTAGTGGGGTGGTGTAAAGAAGGATATAGCAGATTTTGTAGCTCATTTTCTATGTTGCCAGTAGGTGAAGGCCAAGCATGTGAGGCCTGGTAGGTTTTTTCATAGGTTATCCAATCAAAATTTATGATTAGGTGGTCTTGTATTTTTTATGGATCTGATAGTGTTTGGGTCATCGTGGATCGATTGACCAAATCTACTCATTTTATTCCTGTTTAAGTTTTTTCAGTGTTGAAAAGTTGGATCGTATCTATATTCGTGAGAGTTTTCTTTCATGGTGTACCAGTATCTATCATCTCAAATAGAGGTTTAGTGTTTACATCTCACTTTTGGAAGACTTTTTAGGAGGAGTTAGGTACCTAGGTTAATCTTAGCACACTTTTCACCCTAGATCGACGATCAGCCAGAGTGAACTATTCATGTTCTAGAGGATATGCTCTATGCTTGTGTTATAGACTTTAGAGGTTAGTGGGAGCAACATCTATATTTGGTGAAGATTCTATATAAAAATAGTGACCACTCTAGTATTGAGATGAATCCACTCGAGGCCTTATATGGTAGGCATTGTGACTCTCTAATTGGTCGATTTGAGATTTTTTAGATTAGACCTTGAAGTATGGACTTGCTTTGCTAGTTCTTGGATAGAGTGTGGGTCATCCAGGATAGACTTTGAGTGACTTAGAGTAGGCAAAAGTTCTATACAGATCATAAGCTTTATGCCTTGTGGTTAAGTGTTGGTGGTCGTTTCTTCCTTCGCGTTTCTCCCTTGAAGGGTGTGATGAAGTATGGAAAAATGGGCAATCTAAACCCCATGTATATTGGACCATTTAAGATTCTTCTAACTATTGAGGATATGGCGTATTACTTAGCATTGCCCCCAGATCTATGAGTTGTCCATCTAGATTTTCATAGTTCATGATTTAGTGTTACATTCTTGACAAATCTTCTGTCATTCATTGCTACTTCATGCAGTTAGATGAAAAGTTTTCTTTTGCTGAGAAGCCTGTCTCCATTCTAGCCAAGGATGTAAGAGGGTTGTGTGCTAGAGACATTCTAGGGGTTAAGGTATAGTGTAGACATCAACATGTAGATAAGGCTACTTGGGAGGTAGAGTTTGATATGCGTGGATGTTATCACCAATTTTTTGCGGATTCAGGTATCTTTCCTTGCCTTTAGCTCTATGACGAACTAGATTTTTGGTGGTGGATGATGTAATGACTTAAGTTTTGGTGATTTTAATAAAATATTCATTTATGTATGATTTTACCATTTTGCCCCTACCCATGGTTCCTTTGTGTTATTTTTTGTGTGTGGGGATGATTGGCATGGTTCTCAATATATTTAGATGTGACTTGTGCAAGTTTGTGGTTCTTGGAGGTTATAAAGGCTACGTTGTAACTTCAGTAAGTATTTGTAGAACTATGCATCGGATGGCTAAACGGACTCCGACAATAGATTTGAAATGTCGATGTTAGGTTGTTAACATAGTTGATTTGATTTTTTTCTTACGTATCTCATTTTGACCTTCGATTTGGAAAGTTGTTAAATAGGTCTCAGGGGTCAATTTTGTAAAAATGAGATTTTTTTGAAATTCTGCTATCACTATTGAGTTCAAAGCATCAAAATTAGTAGGGCAGGATAGTTCATTTGCATTCTCAGATTTTATATGAATCTCGAGGTCTATGGAGACTTGGAATTTTCAAAGTTCAGTTGGTGCAACCACTAAAGCACTATTTTAGCTACTTTAGTGCTAGGCACTAAGTGCCACTTGTCCATTTTAGCGGATGACTTCGATTAGATAAGGGCACTTTAGTGGTGCCTTGTCATCTTTAGCGAAGGCCGCTAAAGTGGCCCTTGTCTTCTTTAGCAGACTATCTGCATACCCAAGTATAATTAAAGTGGCACTTGCAGTGTTGGGATAAAATAAGAATTTATTTTCTCAATTATTCCACTATTTTTTAGAGTTGGAGCTTCGGGTTTTAGAGTTTTTGAGCGATTTCTTCCATTTTCAAGCTTGGGTAAGCTCTAAACCCCTATTTCAGTTATTCTTCTTTGATCTTTGTTTTCTAAAGCTGGTTAAATTTGATTTTAAACATGGAATATAGGGATTTTATCCTGAAAAAGCCTAAATTAGTATTACTTCAATTTTGTCTTGAAAAAGCCTAAATTAGTATTACTTCAATTTAAACCTCATCTTCAACATGTTTTCACTTGGGATTTTTTCTATGGATTCCTTTAGTCATGGTAATATATTTTTGAACTAAAATTTTGGTTTTACCCATATTTTTTGAAAACCCATTTTAGGGTTTCGTTTTGACCCCAAATCAAAAATGGGAAATATGTGTTTCATTGGCTTCATTTTGACGCACAGATTCTATATTTTTATATTTTAGTTGATTTTGAGTTTGTTTGTGAGGGAAAGGCTCAATGTTGAAATCTTTTAGATTGGGTTTTCTTTATTTGAGGTAGGTTATGGCTTAACTTTCTTCAGATTGGGCTGCATAGTTTATACAGATATAAAAACATGTTATGGGTGTGAAAACTAATCATGAAAATGGCTTTATTACTCATTTTGTGCCTATATGGGGGTCTATGTTATTGTTATTTTGTAGTTTTGAGATATTATTTGCTATGTTTGACCATGTGGGGTCTTATATGATGTTGTTTGCCTCGTATTTAGGCAATTGGTTGCTTTCTTCTTGGTGGAAATTGTCTAAGTTGGGTTTTATGTGGTATCAAATGACATATTATTGTATATCTTACTCTATTGGTAGATGTATTATATTGGATCATGGATGGTTGGCTTATTGAGTGAATTTTTGGCTCACGTGCTAGGTATATTGGTTGAATTTGGAAATTCTCATTGTTACTTGTTGTGTGAATTATATCCTCAATACTAGTTTTTCTAACAGAAAATGTGACATCCTTAAAAACTCTTGGACAAAGATATATACCAGAGAGTAGTCATGGATCTTGGATTGGTATTTGTATTAGTTATTGGATTATATTGGGTTGTGGAACTCCCCATGGGTTCTACCTTGAGAGTTAAGCTCTGTAGGTTTCTATGGAGTTTGTGTGACAACCTCAGACATATCACGTCATCATCATCATCATCTTCATTGTATTTTATACATTTTGAACATTTTGTATTGCATTTCGTGCTTGATTTAAAATTAATTTTTTGTGTTGTCTTTCTCGCACTTGTTTTTCATATATGAGTATATTCTAGAATTGTTAGTGCAGATGGTATGGGCCACTATTTTGGATATTTTCTTACTGCAGGTGACGTGCCCATAGTGTATATTTTTTATACTTTATTTTCTACTTTTCTCGGTCGGCCTATGGTACCTAAGGAGTACAAATGGACCATACTCATTCCTACTGTGCCCCTTCAGTGCAGATTTAGGTATGAGTGTGCAACACAATGGCTGATTTCAGCAGTGCTTGGAGGTATTTTGAGGTAGTAGTCGGTCTATGTTTCAGCCGTGCTTAGACTATTAGTTGTATATTTTGACTATGAGATGCACTTAGTTGGTTCTTACACTGTGACACCAAATTTTGAGGTGAGTTATAGTATTATTGTTATGTACCTTTTTATTATTACCGGATAAGTGTGGATCAACTTCATTCTAGAAAACTTACCTTGGGATTTGGTGTTGTTTTCTCATTTCTTATTAGTTTGGATGGTCGGCTTACTTGTCAAGTCTTTCTGTGGCAAGTGCCATCATGACATTAGTTTTTGGGTCATGACATCATGGGAGTGATGCCTAATAAAGGGAACATGTAAATATGTATGAAAATAAAGTATATCATCAAATCAACAATTGAAGCAAGTTGACAATAAATGGGAAGATTGTATACGTAACATGTGACCACACTTATCGTGTGTAATCTAGGGTCTTATTGAATCATTTAAGAGAAACATATGAAAGGGTTTAACTGGAAAGAATAAACACACAAATCTGATAATAAGCATATATTAAGGAACTTTGACACATTTGTAAGATCATAAGGAGTAGGAACAAGGTCATCAGTGATGCTGAAAACCATACATCGTTTCTATATATCCTTTACTAGAAAGAATACGAGGAATCTCACTTTGTTGGTAGTAAAACAATTATGATATTTCATGCTAAGGAATATGGAATTGAATAGCCTTACATACCTCGTCTTTTGACTAATGTGTCTATAACAATTTAGACTTTCCTTTAAGTATTATTCTTATAATTTTCGAATGTGTATCTTCTTAACTTGAATTTTTCAAGATTTCAAGCTTTTCTTCAAGTTTTAACAAAAAAAAAAAAAGAAGATAAATCTGTTACACGTTATAAGAAAGTTTTATTGCCAAGTTTTGAGAGGGTTACACTTGGCTTGGAAGAACAAGTTTTTTTTTAAATACTAGGAGAGAAAAGAGGCAGTTGTTTTAAGCTTGAGAGAAGAGAGAGAGAGAGAGAGAGAGAGAGAGAGAGAGAGAATCTAATTTTTTCAAGTAAGAATGAAGACAAAATTAACTTATTGGACCATAAAGTTCCTTACTAGACTGCCCCATTTTGCTCATTTTCAACCATATTTTGTTCAAGCAGATGATGCCCCTACTTGTAATTCTAAGACGGTCATACATCAAAGTAGGTGACACATCTGCTTGACCATTATTTTATGCCTAAAGTGGGTCTTAAACTGGAACACCCCGCATTTTTGAGCTATAAATAAAACTATTGTTCATACGTGTGTAAACTCTAATCTTATGTTTTATATTTATATTCATGTGCCATGATCTTTATCCTAGTGTGTTAAGTGATTATGAGGTGAAAAATGTTCATATAAATTACTTATAACAAAGTTGAGATAAGAATCTTTGTTTCGTCCAAAGTTTAGTATTCGATTCTACAAGGGTCAATTTTGAAAGTGTATAACTTCTTATGTATATAAAAATTTTCAACTCAAGACCCACCAGCTTGTAGATAATTGAGTCATCTTTTCAACGATACCAATTTTGCCATAATTTGATACCCGAACAAAAATTTATGATCATTTTTGTCAGAACCAGTAAGCCACTGCGATAAGACTGCGTCGAGGTGAGCATGAAAAATGCAATTACGGGTTTAAAATTTCCTGAGGGGAAATTGGGTCTTTTCTCCTCAATCCAATTCATATATGTACGACTTATAACATCAGTTAGAGCATAAATTTCCCTTCTTCTCCAATTAACTCTCAAACAAACTGTATCTTTTCCCTAAGAACAAGAAATCAAGAATATAAGCCTATTGATTTAAGATTCTCAAGATATGTTTCAAGATTAGGGTTCCATTCGTCAAAATAAGGAACTGAAGGTATGCGGGACTACCCTAAATTTCATGGGCATAAGTTTTTCTTGTTTTTATCAAGTTCAATGATCTATAATTTTGTTTACAAAGAATGTTTGATATTATTTTGAAAAACATGTATCATGGAATTGTTTTGATGAAAGCATGTGCTGTCACGAACTAATTTTTTTCAAATTTAAATGTAATTATGTATATATATGATTTCATTGTAACAAAAGGTTTAATGGAGAGCATGATTTATGAGACCTCCCTCTCAATGTGGATTTTTTTCTTGATTTATGCGATATGTGGTATTCACTTGCATGTTTTGAACTTCATTATCAATTGATGGTTATCCAACCTTGGGTTGATATTGTTTGTGAATATACGAGAGGTAATCTTCTTTCCATAACTATATTATGTGCATTACAAAGAAGAATTACATGAGGTTGAAAATTTAAATGGCCACCGCATGTTTAAGTTATAAATTTTTTGGGTGGTTAATTGCGTGTTTTGAATTAGAAGGGTTGTGAAATGAATATGAATGACTTGAAAGTCTAGGTATGACGATATCCGATAATTATGTACCCTTAATAGAATAAGCGTTGAATGTTGTATAAGTATGAAAAATGTTTTATTTTTAATTGAATAGTAGGCTTGGAGAGAGTTAGATGGTTACCGGAGAAAGCACGAGTCGAGAGACTCAAAGCTAGAAATCATGGATTTCTGAATCGTTCTTTTGGAACCATGTTGTGTGGTCTTGTGTGCCTTGATTTATGTCGTCCCTACTTGGGACTATGGTTAGGAGCCATGCTTTATGGTCTTGCTCCCTACCATGATATATTATTATGATTGGGGATTTTGGTACCCTATTTTGTGATCTTGCATGTCTCCCATACTGATACTTCAACCCTTGCTACAAACTTGGGTTGGAGACTTGGCCACCGAGTCAAGGGCGTATCCCATATAGCCCGTGGGATAATCATGATTGTAGGGTGTACAATCTAGCTTCGGGGTAAATAGAAAAATAGACATGATTTCCAACAGTTGTTGAAATTTATTTTAGTATGCCCATGTGTTTTAACTTATTCACAATGTTTATCATTTTATAAAACGCTCTCACCTATTTTGTATAAAAACATGTTATTTTAGGTTGTTTCACATACCTGTACATTTTGTACTGACCCCCTATATTTTAGGATCCGAGGCTCAGTCCTAGGGTCCCGCTAAGCCGTAGATCGTTGACAGATATTCAGAGTTGGTGAGCCTCCCTTATTTTGGAAGGCATTTTTTTCTTATGTGATATTTTCAGTTGGTTTTGGGTTATGGTCCGATAGAGAGCCTTGACCCGATTATCAAACAAATGTTGTTTTCCTTCATTTAGTAGAGATTTTACAGACAGGTGTTAGATTGATTTGGGTCTTATTGAAATTATAACCATATGGTTTTGTTTAAATAATGAATGACCATGTTTCTATTATGTTTTTTGCATTTTTATAGTAATTGAATTATGCATATGATTTCTAGATAGAAGGGCTCTCTGGCCTTCATCATTTGGGATGCCCGTTGCGGCTAGGGCCTTAGTTTGGGTCATGAAAAACTTGGTATCAGAGCACGGTTCATGGTCTCAGGGTGTCTGCAAAATTGTGTTGGGTAGAGTCCAGTTTATGGGTATCTAGTGGCCACACTTATAAGTAGGAAGCTAATAGGCGTATAGGAATGTTTAAGTTTTCTTCATGTTCTAGATCATGACATTGTGTAATACATTTGGAAGTTATCTAGATTCCTTCTTTATTCTGACTTTATTAACTATGTCTTATTGTCGAGTTGGTTCAACTGCATAAGCTTAGAGTCTAAATAAAGTGGTCCCTAGTAATTAAGCCATAAAAGATTATGAAATTGCATAAGGACTTTGAGAGGAGTCCATAAGTGCTTTAAATTGTATTGATTTAGGATTATACCCCTATCTATATCAATCATATATTTGAGCCTTAGGTATAAAGTATAATCAGTCCCTTTCAAAATTCTTGATGCAGATGTAATGCTTAAGGGTAGTGATGTATGTAAGAATGTTGGAACAATATTTTCACCCGAGTAGTGTATGCGGTAAGGTGTCATACCCTATTGGTAGTAATATGATCTCTAAGTTAGTGATATGACGTCACAAGATTAAAAGTTAGAATGAGGGTGACTTTTGTGTAAGAAAGCTAGTTTAGTTGTATAACTGTTGATTAAGAGATGGGTTGCCATTTGATAGTGATAGACTAATGTGGCAACAATATTTGTAGATTGTATGATAGTCTTGGAGGAAGTGTTTAGCTATGATTATTATCTATTAAAAATAGGGAAGCAGCCTAGAGTGGATAGTTATGATTGTTATAGAAATCCCTTATAGGCTGTGAATGGAAACAGTTAGACTAGCCAATAAGTTATAAGTATAGACTCATTGTTGTAGATGGAATTTTGAAGGTAGTTGTGATGTATGCATGGGTAAGTAACTACGATATTAGAAATTGGAATATCTTGATAAGATACTAATGGGTAATATTATGAGATTAAGATCAACTATCCCTATTAAGTGACTTTATCCCCATCCTGATTGTCTTTTCTCTAGTAGTTGTAAACTTGTACTATACGGGAGAAGGTAGGTAGTAGATTTTTGAGGTGTAGTAGTAATGTCATGGAAAAGATGAATTACGGGCCATAGTTAATTGAATAAGAGACTTAGGTTGATATTTCTATTCTGACTTAACTCTTAGTTGCATGCATGGGATGTTTAGGACCTGAAAATTTTTTTCCAAGTGTTGGGAGACTTAGGCATATTTTAAGCCTCTTAACTTTGAAGATTTCTAAATTGGTCTTTCCGACCTCGAGACATAGATTTTTGATTTTATTCATGTTCAGGGGTATAAGAAGCTTGTCTCAGGGAAGTTTTAAATTTTTTGAATGAGGATTGGGTAATGTTTGGATTGCGATTCCAGAACCTCTCTGCAATAGTGGTACATCGCGGTGGTAATAGCGGCGAGGCCTTCACCGCATCGCGGTGACCTTGTCATTGGCATTCCAATCATGAATTTAATTGCTAGAAGGGCAATGTAGTCTTTTACTCTCATTCTAATTCGTAAATGGATGAATTATATCATCAGTTAGGAAAAATATTACCCATTAGTATAGTATATGGCATGCTTCATATGATTGGTGTTGCTAGACTATAGGCTTGAACTGTAGATG
The DNA here is from genome assembly GCF_002878395.1 of Capsicum annuum. Classification (NCBI taxonomy): domain Eukaryota; kingdom Viridiplantae; phylum Streptophyta; class Magnoliopsida; order Solanales; family Solanaceae; genus Capsicum; species Capsicum annuum. The sequence goes on along the minus strand of NW_025894220.1, from coordinate 59,888 downwards.
AGGATTATGGTATAAGAATAGTAACTTAAGATTTATGATGCATGTTTTATGCGAGAAAGTAGTAGGTTTGAGTTGATGTGTGCAATAGCTGAGATTGGAAACTTGTGGAATAATGAGTTTACAATTATGATGTATATGCATACATAAGAACAAAATAAAAACAATGAATTATGGTTGAATCATTAAGTGGTTAAGAGCGTGAGTATATAAGAATAAGTTGCCCCCCCCCCCCAGGTAGCATGTTATTAGATAAGGTTTATATATGTGTAAGTGTCATGTGTACCTAGTTCACATTCTTGAATTTTGTAGTATGGAGAAGTCAGGGGAGTTGTTGAATGGTGATCTTTAGAGCTGCATTGAGGGAAATATAGGTAAGGCAATATGCTCCTTTGGTATAGTTTTACAAATTATGTTAAGATTGTAAGTATGCTTGTAGAGGTCTAGAGTTGGCGTGTTAAGTAGTGGAGAATGATTTATTATGTGATAAGGAGTGTCGATATGTATGCTCACGAGAGTGGGAATGATGGGGTGATAGCTATAGAGTCTAGCGAAAGTTAAGAGGAGCATCTCCAAAAATCAATGCCTTCAGAGTATAGTTTATCATGGGGGAGTTTAGTGTTTATGTGTATAGTGATACCCCATCTTGTTAAGTGTTGTGCTTGTGGATGTAAGGAGAGGCTATATCTTCAAATCTAGAATTGTGACTTTGATCTAAGGGGGAGATGATGAAGTAAGATAGTTCCAGAAATTTTTTAGTGGGGTCAAGTTTCAAGTAAGAATCATGATAAATCAATTCATATTCAAGAAAACTCCTCCCACTTCAATTAATGAGGACATTCAACCAATGTCTTATGTAATTTAATGAGGACATCTGACCGGGGGCCTTGTCCTGGTCTTCAAACAGATGTTGTTTTCTTTCAGTTGGTAGAGATTTTGCAGACAGGGGTTAGAAGGATTTGGGTCTTGTTGAAATTATAACTATATGGTTTTGTTGAAATAATGAAATGACCATATTTCCATTATGTTTTCCGCATTTTTATAGTAAATGAATTATGCATATTATTTTCAGATAGAAGGGCTCTCGGGCATTCATGGTGCGGGATGTCCATCGCGGCCAGGGCCTCAGTTCGGGTCATGACATAAACTTTTTGGGCTTTGGGGTAGATTTGTGTGCCTTGGGCTGCCTATTCTTCTCTTTTCTTTCACTTAAATGGGCCTCAAATTGATTACTTAATGTAGGCCTCACTTTGGTCAATTAATCTAAGTAGGTGATGCACCTATTTGTCATATACTAGCTTAATTAAGTCAAGAAAGTACCTCACTTATTATATCCTATTTTTCCAAAATCTTAATCCCTTTACTTTTAACTTAAACTTAACTTTAACTTTAAGCTCAAATACCTCCTTAATAGATAAAATTTAAATATGTTCATCAATGATAAGTTGGTTGTATTTGTTCAAAAATGTACGGGGTGTTACATCACCATCCAAATCTCGGATCACAAAATATTGATCGAAGTCAAGCCAATCACTTTAAGGTCATTCCATACCACAAAGTCATATAAATCACTCCAAATACATTAGAAATCATGCAAACCATTCCTACCACTCATGAAAGATATAAAGCAATTACAGGTAAGGGAAAATGGTCAAAACATAGGAAATTCTAAGAAAATCACTATGATGGTCATCATAAAGAAATCATGTGGCCTTTTATATACACCTTTTGAGCCTCAGCGCTTTAACACAGGACCCATGTGGGGTTCACAACCCATATACCTTTTCATTTATGAATTCAAATCTCAAGATAATGTTCATGGATCAAGGATTTTAAAAAGCGACTCATTCATGTCTTTGGTTAATTTCCATGGATCAAGGGTTTTATAAAATAATTTTTACTGGTACTAATTTCCATTAATATGAATGGTCAAGATAAGGATGCATGCTCATAATGTAGTGAATATGAAGATAATGAATCAACTCCAAAATGATATAAATTAGCTAAAATTTCCTCAACATGATAATAATCCATGGTATAAGCCCTCCTCGGCACCTGTAAAGTGAATAGTCATTTAAAGATCAATAATATCATCTCAAAAATATTTCTCTCTCAAGTATTACTATCATAGTAAAGGAAAATCACAATGTAGATATTAAATGATGATTTTGGTTTACTAGGGACATCAACAAAATGTTCAAAAAGGCCTATAATGTCTCATCAAGATCCCACGAGAAATCACAATAATAATAATGACAATTATAAAACGAATAAGGCTATAATGTCAAATAACGCCCCAACTCGGGCATCATCAAGAATATATTCTCTCAATTCTACAAAAATATGTTTATAAGCTCCTATGTTCTGACACGATAATAATAATACTTGCAAAATAATACACCCTCAACTAAATTCCCTAACTTATAGCATCTGTTACACAAAATTTAACTATGCAACCTAATTTAAAGGAAGTTAAGACATAACTTACCTTAAAAAGTCAAAACTCCAAGCTTAAGTCTTCAACATGAAACCTTTCCTTCATGAATTGTCTCGTCACAAACTAAACATATTAAAAACATAATGTATGTGTAAAAAAGAAGCTAATGATATCTACATTAGTTATATTTGTAATGAGTGCAAAATTATTTCAAAAAATAAATTCAAATAAAAGGAGTAAAATCTGGATTTTATTTTAGAAACATATTATCCAATTCAAAAGGAGTCTTCATCTAAAAATCCACAAGAAAATGAGTTGAAATCGGTATTCAAATCAATGAAAGATAATTTTAAGTGTTTACTGGCAATAACCCCAGAAATCTAATTTAAAATCAAGGTTTTGAATCTATTTTAAAGATACAATCAATGGAAATTAATAGGAAGAAGAGTTTGAACTTACCCAAGCTCAAATGGCAAAGAAAATCTTAAAAATTTCCCCTCCTTGAAGCTCCAAGTTCCAAAAATAGTGAAAGTCACAAAAAATGGATTATTTATACAGTTATATGAATAGTTCCTGGCGAATACGGTCAACTTTTTATTTTTACGAGGGTCAAAGATGATCGGGCGAGCTAAACAACCTACGTGTTCGTAAGACCATAGCATTCCCAAAGGTTTACAGTGGGGATACATTGTGTTCATGTTGGTTTGGTCGCATTAGCGATCAATATGAAACGCAATCCGTACTCGATAAATCTTTGAGATTGTGGCCACCACCTAACGATCTAAATGAAGGATATTTTCCTTCTCCAGGTTGTAGCTAAGGGCCCATATATGTAAATAAGGAAGTATTACGCACCAACTATCAATACTTTGCTGATTTCTCTTGATTTCTAATTTTTTAGACCCGCAGGATTCATTTGGAACCCCACAGAAGTGAATTCGACATATTACTATGTTATTTTCGATGTTTCAAACTCAATGAAAATATCAAATATTCAAAAAAAGGCCATTTACAATAAGTTAGCCCCTGAGAATCCTAAAAGCTCATTTTAACTAGTTTTTGAATGAAGGGTTGAAATGAAAGAAAAAAGCTTTGATTCCAAACTAACCCTGATACTAACCCAAAATCAAAATCATAGACCTAATGAAACTGTTCAAATTGTCATACGACATTTGAACCTTAAAATATTGACTGAAGTTAAAGTAATGGTTTTTTAAGTCTCAAATAGTCTCAAACACTCCCAAATCACTTCTGGAAGAACTAGAGACCGTGCCAATCATTCCTACAACTCACAAATAACATGTAATAACTACGAGAAAGAAAAAATAGTCAAACTACATAAAAAAAATTACCACTATGATTATTACACATCATGACCTCTACTAAGGGTCGTGACATTTAGTATCCTTTATCATGTACTATTTGAGATTAATGCTTAGCAATCATCCTATGAGAATCTACCTTATAAAAGTTGTACAACCATCAACTTGTAGAGGTTCAAAGTCTTTCTATTTGATTCTAATAATTCTCTTTAGCTTTATTATTTTATTGTATCAACATTACATGTTCATCTAGCTCTACCAATATATATTAGTCGTGTACACATTCTATCCATGATTAATATATATTTCTCTATTTCTCTTTTTATTATTGCATCACTTAGTTGATTATTTAGTTGTAATCGGTCAAATCAATCCACCTTTCCTTTAAACCTCACTTACCAATTCAATTGTACTTTTTGGAAGGTAAAAGATTGAAAAACTACACAGAAAAATAAAACAAATGAATTAAAACAAGGGGAATGATTTCTCTCTTCTTTTACTTTTCTTTCGTGTTTCCAATGTAGGAGAATTTTGAAGTTCGCTTAATAGTTTAATAATTTGAGTTTTCTTCTGTTCAACTCATACTTGAATGGTGCAACACTTTAGTCCTTAGAGACATGATCTCACTGTGATTCAGCGTGCAATATCAAAAGTTAAAATCATAAATGATGAGGTCTACCTAATTAATATCTTTGTCACATATTAGTAGTCAAAATTACTAAAAGTATTTTTCTAAAGTACTTTTCATTTAATTCAATAAAGATAAAATTAATTAATCTTGTCCTATTTTATCTATTAAGTATTTTAAAAGTGACTAAATATTGTACATAATAAACAAATTATAAACTTGAGTAGTTCAAACAAGAGATTATTGAATGATGTTATGATTGTTCATTTACCAACACGATTAACTTAGCTTCGCCTGGAATAGAGTGCATATTTATGCAAGAGAGAGATAAAGATAATTTTTTTATGATAAATTAGTACAAACCACATTTTATTTATGATTAATTTCTTAGAGGTGTGCAAAAGGAAAACGTGACAACTAATATAAAATAAAGAGAGTAATTTTTTATGTAACTAACAATGTAAAAGATATTTGTCTAATAAAGTTATTTATGAAATACTAATTAAAGATAAATCTCAATAATAAGCACTAATTAGTAACCTGGGGAATTTTGTTCAAAGTGATAAAAGAGTTTTGAAATGAGGTGTGGTGACTCAAGTTTTAAAAATTGAGTGTAGGTGACAATTACTTCATTATGGATTAAAATATTTGAAATAGTTTGAGAATAGCCAACAAATTTTTTTAATTTACACTTTTATCTAAGTAAAACCTAATATAACTAGAAATGAAGACAAAAAAAACATGTATTTCTCTCTCTTCTCATTTATTGTTGTTTTCTCTCTTTTCGCAATTTTTGTTGTTCATTATTGCTGCTTCATTATTCATCATTTTCTGCTTCATTATCATCATCTTCTTCTTCATTATCATCATCATCTTCTTTTTATTGACTACTATTATTGTTGTTACTGCTACTAGTGCTACTTGACCAATTTTTTAGGTCAAATTTTATTTCATACATCACTTTGAAATTACTTCATAGATGACTTTAGTAAGTAAAATTATGATTTTTAGTTGAATTTCTTATTTGGGTACACTGCTACTACTATTTTTTAAATAATGGATAGAACCCGGATAAGAATCCAACATAAAATTCATTTATTTCAATAGATGACTCATCTGTTGCGACAGGTGAGTCATCTGTTGCAACGGAAGACTCATATATTGAATTTATGTTTATGGTTCTATAATGTTGTAACATGAATCAAATAAATGGGTCATCTATTGCAAGAGATGAGTTATCTATTGCAACAAAGGAGTCATCTGTTGTAACATATTACTCACTTGTTACAATAGAACCTGAAGTTGATTCCAACATATGAATCTCCTGTGGATACTCATGTTGTATAATATAGAACCTGAAGTTGATTCCAGTAGATGAATTATCTATTGCAACATGTTAGTGATCTTTTGCAACAGGTGACTCATCTGTTGGAATTAGCTTTAAAGATTTTATAGTACATCCCAGCAGGTGAGTTATCTATTGTAACAGATGTATAATCTGTCGTAACTGATGAGTCATCTGTTAGAATCATTTTCAGGTTCTATAGTGTCATAACATGAATACCAATAGGTGAGTCATCTGTTACAACATATAACTCACTTATTGCAACATATTATTCACCTGTTCCAAAAGATTACTCATCTGTTGGGATTCATGTTATAATAATATACAATCACTATGAATTTTATTATCATGTCATTATTAACTTTTTTTAACAAATTTCTTTATTTAGGTATCACTAATGGAGGGATCAATAACAATAGGGTGGATTGTCATAGTGAATTGATCGGGAAGAGCAATCAATATGTTTAGGGCAGGAAGGCGGGTGAAATGTTATAGAAGATAGTTATGATAGTTCAAAGTGATATTTTGTATGATGATTTTATGAACTTAATCATCAGCTATTATGGATTTAATTGTCAATTGAAAGATCTCGTCATCACCTACATGCACAACTCCTTTGTAAATTAGAGGGTACTACTTTTCAAGATAACCGATTAGGTTCGATTGTGTGCTTATCAGAGTGATCTAGATAGGCCAGTGTTAAGGGATCATGTGGTTGAAAAAACAAGTGAGAATGAGAACCAGAATATAGAAGAAGAAGAACAAGACATTTTTTATGATAAATTGGATAATCTGGGGATTATATTCCAGATGATGATCAAACACCTACGCCCGTTGTTGTGAGGAATACAGTGGCCAATTCCTCTCAATCAAAACAGTCAGGAAATCGTCAATATGACAAGACTAGTTTTACCAAGTTAATTCCATTCAAGGATAAGATAGAACTATCTGCTTCTTCATTTATTGCTTACTTGACAAAAAAATTTAGACTAATGGAGCTGATTAATTCAAGCAAAGTATTTTGTATTAGATATGCTAATCTGGACTACAAGTGGTGTTTGGGGGCTATGAAATACTTAATATCCAAGAGATTCATCATTAATATTTATCAAAAGTATTAGACATTTTGTTTGGAGCATATTACGAGTCAAAATCCTCATGCCACGGCAAAGGTCCTCGGTTGTTATTTCCGAAATAGATTCCCCAATGGCAAAGGCCCTTATACTGCTGATGTGGCTAATCAACTCCATAAAGAATTGGGTCTTACGATCATTTATTGGAATATTTAAAAGTCTATGGGGATTTCCAAGGACTTGGTTAGGGGAACACATGAGCACAAGTATGTAGTCCTCGATGCCTACCGTTACATGCTTGTGTTCATATATACCATAAGTAAGACGACATTATATGTTGATGAAAATGAAAGGTTCAAGTACTTTTTTGTATCTTTTGGTGCTTGAATTCTTGGTTTTTAACAGTTGAGAAAAGTCATATCCATTGACGGAACTTTTTTGAGAAGCAAGGTTAATGGAGTTTTGATAGTGGCAGTGACACAAGATGCTAAGAGTCACATCTTTCCCATTGCTTTTTATGCAGTGTACAAGGAATGTGATACCTCATATGCATACTTTTTTGAATAAATGCAAAGCTGGTGATACCAAATAGTTGTGTATAATTTTTGATAGGCATCCAAGTATCTGAAAGATGGGTTCAATTTTCTTCACTTGAGCTCACTTTGGTTGTTTCATGAGGCATCTTGAAGAAAATATTCAAAACAACTTTCACAATAAAAGGCGGATGTTGCAGACACAATAAACAGATATATTCTAGAAGTAGAAAAACAAATATAATGAAAATCAGTTTCAGGAATATGTTATTTGTTCATCAAATAGCAGATTATAAGTTCAGTATCGACGGTCATGGGGATATTTCCATAGTCGATATTCAAAGAAGATCTTGTACATGTAGATTTTTTTACTTGGACAAAATACCATGTTCACATGCTATGGCATCACTTCGATCCCAATACAGTGCACAATATAGAACTTAAATTTATGAGTACATTTATGAGTACCATCTCCATATTATTCGATGGAAAGATATATAATGGCATATAGTGAGAATATTAATCTATTGCCTCCTAAACAATCTTGGTTTGTTCTTGTAGAGGTTTTGGAGAGATTAATACCTCCTCCATATATTTACCTAATTACTATGAAACTGAGAAGAAGGCGATATAAGCGGAGGCATGGAGTCAGAGAATCATTTTCATTAAGAAAAAATAATTGCTCCATATGTAAGAATGCTGGCCACAAAAGAACTACATGCCCGGTTCGTAATGCACCATGATAGTTATAATCGTAAAAATTATGTAATAACATGGGTTTGGACGTTTTATTTTTCAGATCTTGCTTATTTTGTTCCTGTGCCACTCAGCTGAGTCCTCATCAGTCAAGAACTAGTTATTATATTTTTAATTCATCCAGTATTTTTATTTCATGCTAATTCAATTAGTCGGAGTTAGTTGGGTACCTATCCTAATAAATCATCATGTTAAGAGGATTTCAGATAGTCAATCAGTTGGACATGTTTTTTAGTTAATGTATTTTGGACATAATTGCTATTTTTTTAACTTTCAAATACTTTTGAAATAGTTTTTGCATTGTATTTTGTTAACTTCTCTTAGAATTTATAACTTGTACCTGATTATCGGTTAGATTGAGGTCACTCATCACCTTAAGCACTGTGTTATGACAAGGGGTAGTCTTGAGTCGTGAGAAACTGTGTATCAAAACCAAGTTTAAAGTGTCCTAGGGTGTCTAAAAACTGCATTAAGTAGAGTCATGTTCATGGGTATGAAGCGCGCTATACTTATGGGTGAGAGGCTATGAAATATTTTAGAAAAGTCTTTCTTCTTTTAGTATTCATGTTGTGCGATGGAGTATGAGCTCTATTAAATTCCTTTTTCTAACTCATTCTCTACCATTTGTATGAATGACTTCCAGAAGGGCAAATAAAATGAGAAATAGGGACCATCCCATACCACCACCTTTTCATGAGGACCCTCTTAATGAGCAGGTCTCTCACATTGAATTCATGTTTTCTTTCACTACCTTACCCCAATCTATGGTTTCCCCAAACAATAAGTAAGATGTTGACCAAACCGATCCTGTGGGAGCACGGAAGCAGCCAAAATCTAGGATTTCATTCAGATAAATCCTCCAGCATTCTATCGATCCAATCTTGAGGAGGATCTACAAGAGCTTTTCGATTATGTGTAGAAGGTTACTAATATTATAATTGTTACCAAGAGTGAGAGTTTTGATTTATTTGCTTACAAATTGAAAGGGTGGCTCACACCCGGGTTAAGATTTCGACGGAAGATTTAAAAGTCGATGCAAAGCCTGTGGAGTAGGATAAGTTTGCTATTGCTTTCTAAGATAGGTTCTTCCCACTCTAATTGGGGGAGGCCAAGGTGCAATATTTCATTAATTTGAAGTTGCGTAACATAAGTATGAAGAAGTATTCACTCAATTTAACCCAGTTAGCAAGATATTCGTCGACTATGGTAGCTGATTCTAGGGCCAAGATAAGTAAGTTTGTATCTGGTGTTTCTAAAGATATTGTCAAGAAATATATGAAACCGTCATTGATTAAGGATATGGACCTCTCTACATTGATGGTTCTTGCTCAGCAGATTGAGAAAGAGGAACTCAAAGAAACGAAAAGGGAGAATAAAAGGGCCAGAACTTGTAATGTTAACTTTTGTCAATAGAGGTAAGATGGTGGGAATTGTTCTTAGTTCTACCAAAAATCTTCTAGCCCAGCCCCATTATTTGGTAGTGCTCCAGTTCCAAAATTTCAATAGGATAATTGTAATGGAGCATTGGGCTCTAATTCTCAAGATAGCTTGAATAGTGTCTGCACCAACCTAGTTTGGAGGAGATGTGGTAAGAACCACAAGGGTTGGTTCTTGGAAGGAAGCAATGTGTGTTTTAGGTATGGCAAGTTAGGTTATCGTATAAGGGAATTTCTTGAAGTTTCCCAGCAAGAAAGAAATGATCGTCAGCAGGGCCCAGCTAACTCTTCAACAGTCCTAGTAGGATGCCTGATTCAGTAGGGTGACACTTTTAGTATAACCAGTGGACAACGTCTAAAGTGACTCTATGTCCTCCATACTTGATAGGATAAAAAAGTTTTGTTTATGTTGTTATTGGTATGTTTCTATTTTTTCAAATTCATATACCAAATTCATGTATATGAATTATTGGATCCCCAAGCCATACTTTCTCTCGTGACTCCTTATATAGTAGTAGACTTTGGAATCAGTCCCAAAATTCTTGAAGAACCATTCTCAATGTCAACTATCGTAGGTAGTTCCATTATAGCTAGACGGGTATAGAGAAATTTCCCAGTCAAAGTGTTCCAAAAAGTTACCTTAGTCAATCTTGTAGGATTAGAGATTATCGATTTTGATGTCATTCTTGGAAAGGATTGGATCCACTCTTGTTATGCATCAGTTGACTTTAGAAATAGAAAAGTCCAATTATCATGTCCTGATGATCCATTCATAGAATAGAGGGGTAGTACCTTCGCGTATATAGGTCAATTCGTCTCCTACCTTAATGCAAGGAAAAAAATATCCAAGGGTTGCATCTATCATCTTGTCCGAGTCAAGGACTCAAAATTTGAGATTCCAAGTTTTAAAATCAGTTCTGATAGTAAATGAGTTTCTGAAAGTATTTCCTGAAAATCTGTAGGGAGTTCCTCTCGAGAGGGAAATCGACTGTGAATTAGATCTTCTCTCAAATACCCAACTTATTTTAATTCCACCCTATAAAACTACTCCAACTGGGATTAAGAAATTGAAAGAGTGGTTGAAAGAACTACTAGATAAGGGTTTTGGTAGGCCTAGTATTTCCCTATAGGGTGCCCTCATTCTCTCTGTGTGCAAGAAGGATGGTTCTCTTAGAATGTACATTGACTATCATCAGCTGAACAAAGTCACAATCAAGGATAAGTACCCTATTTCTAGTATTAATGACTTGTTTTACCATCTTTAAGGTGAAAATTATTTCTCTAAGATAGACCTTAGATCCAGCTATCATCAGCTCAGAGTCAGAGAATGTGACATTCTGGAGATAACTTTTAGAACTGGATATGGTCATTTTGAATTTGTAGTTATGCCTTTTGGACTAATGAATATCCCTTCATCTTTAATGGAATTGATGAACAAAGTATTCAAGCAGTACTTGGACATGTTCATCATAGTCTTCATAGATGACTTCCTCATATATTCTCATAGTGAAGGTGAACATGCAATCCATTTGATGATTATTTTGCAGAACCTTAAGGATCACCATTATTCACTAAGTTTAGCAAGAGTGAATTCTTGTTAAAATTAGTCTTTTTCCTTGGCCATATACTGATGGTATTCGAGTTGATCCTCAAAAGAATGAAGCAGTACAAAACTGGCCTAAATCTATCTCTTTCTCAGATATCAGAAGTTTCTGTAGTTTAGTCTATTACTATAGATGGTTTGTATTAGGATTGTCCTCAATGTATTCTCCCATGCCCAGATTGACTCAGAACAAAGTCAAATTTTAGTAGTCTAATTCCTACTAGAAGAGCTTTCAGGTGTTGAAAACTCAACTTACCTCTGCTCCAGTATTGAATCTACTAGAGGATTTGTAATGCCCGTCACACGGTGCTTGAGGCTACGAGTAGCCCCAAGCTAACCCTTTGAGCCATTTTCATTCAGTTCAACACAAATCAACGAGGTTTCCATAA
>NW_025894220.1:42040-45369 GCF_002878395.1 Capsicum annuum | reverse complement strand
CCCACATCTTCGGATGTGGGTCAGTACCATGGAAAGGAATCGAGTATATGGGGGTGTATGTAGTTGTATAAACATCATTATCATAAATATTTATAAGAAATATGCAGGATGTATGAAAGACTCACATACCCCGAAGAAAATCATCATAATCATGAGAGGATGAAATAAGTATAATAACATATGTGAGTCATCAGATAATTTGTCAATCACTTTTAGTTCATCAAGAATATCAATTCTCATAATGTAAATATCATTTAAATCTTTCGAAAGAGTAACTTTCACAATTCCACTTTCAAATCACTTCACCGTTCACCATAGACCCAAGGAAACATACACACACTAGAAGATCCTATAACCGACATAAACTATATGAGCTACATGGAGTCCAACGTACAAACCATGTCGGGGAGAGCCGTCCTATTCTTGCCATCGAAGTAGGACTATTGATATCAAATCCACACAAACTAGTGATCACTATATAAATCAACCTTAGGCTCACTCCTACGGGGGCACGTAGTTCTAGAGAAGTAAGGTCGTTTTTTACCTCCTACTCGGTGCTAAAAATTTCTCCTGGACCTAGCTCAGATCATTTTAAAGACAATCCACAACAAAACAATTTTAGTAATATATAAATATACATCGGGAGCCACCATGCTTCCCATCTATCAAAACCAACCACATTGTGGATTTTTTTCACACTCGAGTTCAAAACAACTCCATTAAGATCAAAAGGTCAAATCATTAAAAATATCTCAAATATTCAACATCAACGTTCTTATAACACACACTTTCTCAAAAAAATACAATTTCTAATGGGGATTCACGACCCAAATATCAAAATTATGATAAATATCGTTCAAGATTCATGCTTTATATCTCCACACATGTAAATTCAGCTTTCAAAATCATAAACATCAAGATTTCATAATAATCATCATAAGATATGGGTTCATACTTCAAATTCGTAAAAAAGTCCAAATAAAAATTATGCCTTTGTAAAGAAAATTACTTTTGGGCACAAGAACGAAAGAGAGTTCTTGTTGGAAAAACCCCACATACCTTGAATGATGAACTTTAGATAGATACTCATTTTTGAGATGTTAATTATGCCTTTGAATGATGGTTCTTGGAGTTCTTGAACTAGGAACTTGGAATCTTGAATAAATTTGCAGAATTAATGGTGAACTTTGGAGGTTCTTGAAGTTGGATGTAGGAGCTTAGGGTTTTCTTTTTGAGCAAATTTGATGAAATATAATATATAATGCTTCTAATAGGCTTTAATATAGTGTTTGGATGGATTTTGGGTGAGGGGGAATGACCAAATCGCCCCTAAAAATCAAATAATTCTCAAATCAGTCCTTTGGTGGACTCTTTTGATACTCTGAAGTAGATCAACCATAATGTTTTACTCCGATAACTAAATTAGATGAAACTAATTTCATTCGAAAGAGGACTCTCATATATTTCCATTGATATATAGTATCTCACCCAGATCATTGTGTACGAGGAGTTATGATCGTTTGAAGTTGACCCAAAAGTTCACTTTTGATAGGCTGAAGTAGATTGACCATAACTTTTTGCTCCGATAGACAAATTGGATGAAACCAATTTCATTGGAAAGAGAACTCGCAGAGCTTTCCGTTGATATATTGTATATTACCCAGATCATTATGTACAAGGAGTTATGAATGTTTAAATTTGAAACAAAAATACGCCAGGCCTCAGTAATTTTTTCTGCACGTTTTACTGTTCACTACTATTCACGGTTTGATAGGAATGTTCATAACTCGTCGCTCGGGTGTCCGTTTTGGATGATCCAAATATAGTTGGAAATCTTATTCGATACTCTACGCAATGGTCAGTAATAATATAAGATATTCCACACGAAAAATTTATAATTCATTCTAGAAGATAGAACTCCACACGTTTACGCACAAAATTTCAATGAAAATTTTTCTGGGGTATTACATCATTCCCCTTGGAAACATTCGTCCTCGAATGACGCTATACATGCCAAGATTAGATAGGGAATACAGCATACAGATGAAACCATTCGTTAGACTCATCACCACATCGTTTCTCACTCCGAATGCAACATAGAATGCATAAATTCAAGAAACTACACCTGAACATATAATAAATGACAGCTAAACTGCTGCAACTTTTATCAAAAGTGCATGATTTAGTAAAGAACGGTACCTTCAGCTTGATTGGACTTCGCAAAAAATAGGTGTGGGTACTTGGATCGCATATCCGCCTCAGCTTCCCAAGTTGCACCCTCAACAGATTGGTTTTGCCACAACACTTTGACCAAGGGAACTTCTTTATTCCTTAGTCTTTGGACATTGAAATCAAGAATCTCAACAGGAATCTCATCAAAAGAAAGATTTTCTTGAATGTCAGCACTCACAGAGGGATCCACTACCACAGCATCACTAATATGCTTTCTAAGCATGGAGACATGGAATATTGGATGAACAGAGGACAACTCGAAAGGCAACTCGACCTCATAAGCTACCTTACCAACACAACTAAGAATTTTGTAAGGACCAACATAACGGGGACTAAGCTTCCCCTTCTTTCCAAATCTCTTCACCTCTTTCATGGGAGAAATTTTCAGATACACTAGGTCACCAACTTCAAACTCAAGGTCTCTCCTTCTAACATCCGCATATGACTTCTGACGACTCTGCACTATTTTCAACCTTTCCCTAATCAACTTAACTTTTTCCATAGCTTCAAATACCGAATCGAGACCACTTACAGCCGCTTCACCCACCTCGAACCAACCTATGGGTGACCTACACTTCCTCCTATATAAGGCTTCAAACGGAGCCATGCCAATACTTGAGTAGAAACTATTATTGTAAGCGAACTCTATCAACGGTAAGTGATCATCCCAACTACCCTTAAAGTCAAGTGCACAAGCTCTCAACATATCCTCTAAGGTCTGGATGGTCTGCTTAGCCTGACCATTGGTCTGCAGATGAAAATAGAACTCAAAAGCACTTGGGTACCAAGACCCTTCTAAAAAGTTTTCTAAAATTGCGAAGTGAACTGAGTACCCCTATCCGAAATGATAGACATGAGAACTCCATTCAATCTGACTAGCTCTCGGATATACAATCTAGCGTAATCCTCAGTAGTATATAAAGTATGAACAGGCAAGAAATGAGCAGACTTAGTCAACCTATTAACCACAACCCAAATGGAATCATGATGGTGTCGGGAAGGAGGTAAACCAATCATGAAGTCCATATTTATCTCTTCCTACTTCCAGTTGGAGTACTAAACTCTTGCATCATACCACCAGGTCTTTGGTGTTCAAC
>NW_025894220.1:0-41940 GCF_002878395.1 Capsicum annuum | reverse complement strand
ACCACAACCCAAATGGAATCATGATGGTGTCGGGAAGGAGGTAAACCAATCATGAAGTCCATATTTATCTCTTCCTACTTCCAGGTGGGAACACTAAACTCTTGCATCATACCACCAGGCTTTGGTGTTAGACCTTAACCTGTTGGCATGTTGCACACTTAGCTACAAACGTTGCTGTATCTTTCTTCATGCCACTCCACCAATAGATTTCCCGCAAGTCTCGGTACATCTTGGTGGCACCAGGATGAAAAGAATATCGCGCCTCGTGCGCTTCAGCCATAATCCTCTGTCTCAGATCATCAATATTTGGGACATATAATCTACCCTACAATCTCAACACACCATCTCCCCCTTGGGAGAAAACCTCTACTTTTTGGTCCTTGACTGACTCCTTTAGTCTAACCAAACTAGCATCCAAGTATTGCTTTTCCTTCACTTCCAAAACCAAGAAGGATTCAAAACTACTCTGAACCCCTATACTACCTTCAGTAGAGTCAAACAACCTAACCCCCAATCTAGCCAAACGATGTACATCACGAGCCAACTCTTTCTTACCTTCTACCATATGTGAAATACTACCTTTGGACACTCAAATTAGGGCATCCGCCATAATATTGGCCTTGCCCAGATGGTACAACACACTCATATCATAGTCCTTTAATAATTCTAACCATCGTTTCTGCCTAAGGTTCAATTCTCTCTGGGTAAACACATACTGCAGACTCTTATGATAAGTGAAAACATCAACATGGACACCATACAAATAGTGTCTCCAGATTTTCAAAGCAAACACAATAACAGCCAACTCAAGGTCATGGGTGGGGTAATTTTTCTCATAGGGTTTCAACCCAACCCAACTCTCGAAGCATCACAGTACACCACAAAAACATCAACACCATTAGGCAAAGTTAAAACAGGAGCTGAAGTGAGTCGAGTCTTCAACTCCTGAAAACTCTTCTCACAAGATTCGAACCACTAGAACACCACTTTCTGTTGGGTCGACCGAGTCATAGGAGATGCTATAGAGGAGAAGCCCTCAACAAAATAGTGGTAATAGCCAGCTAAACTTAAGAAACTTTGGATATCAGTCGGAGAAATAGGTCTAGGCAAATTTCTCACAGCTTCGGTCTTTTGGGGATCAACTCTAATACCTTCGGAAGAAATGATATGACCCAGAAAAGCAACTAACCTTAGCCAAAACTCATACTTACTGAACTTGGCAAACAACTTGTGATCTCTAAGGGTTTGCAAGACAGTTCGAAGATAATCAGAATGTTCATCCTCACTACGGGAGTAGACCAGTATATCATCGATGAACACTATGATAAACATATCCAGATATGGTCTGAACACTCAATTCATAAGGTTCATGAAATCTGCTGGGGAATTAGTTAACCCAAAAGACATAACAAGAAACTCAAAATGGCCATAATGAGTTTAGAATACGGTTTTCAAGATGTCACACTCCCTAACTTTGAGTTGATGATAGCCGAAACGAAGGTCTATCTTTGACAAATAACTTGCACCTTGCAATTGGTCAAACAAATCATCTATACTCGGAAGGGGGTACTTATTTTTTATGGTGACTTTATTCAGTTGGCGGTAATCAATGCACATACGCAAAGAGCCATCTTTCTTTCTTACAAACAACACAGGAGCACCCCAAGGAGAAACACTGGGCCTTATGAAACCCATATCTAGTAGATCTTTGAGTTTCTCTTTCAACTCCTTAAGTTCTGCAGGGGCCACACGGTAAGGAGGAATAGAATCAATGGGTCAGCGGGTTGAGCTTGCTGACCATTATTATTTCTTCTCGCTCGATGTGGAGGAATATTTCTGAAAGGGGAGAGCACGAATCAATAGTAGAGAGAGAAACTTTAAGCACGATAGACTTCTGAAAGAAAGAATCACACTTTTTCCTAAAATGTCTTGTAGCCACTTGCTCATAGATTTGGCGCGCTACACATCGATGATCAAAACTCTACTTAATACGGCTTGTCAGACTCCTTAGGATACCTTAAAACATTAGGCTCTGATACCAAGTTTGTAACGCCCCAGAAATGGGTTTCGGAGCATCACACGGTACTTGAGGCTACGAGTAGCCCCAAGCTAACCCTTTGAGCTATTTTCATTTAGTTCAACACAAATCAATGGGGTTTCCATAAATAATCCTCAAATATCAACAGAGTAATCATCATCCTAGAATAAAAGAATTTCAGAAAGATAACAAAATACAACTTATTAGTCAACTCCCAACATCTATACTAGTCTTACAAGCCTCTAAGAAAATCAATAAAACCAGCGATCCATTGAGACATGCCCCAACTGACTCATACTCAGTTATCAAATATAAATGATTCTGTGAAACCAACATCAAACATCACGTCCTCAGAACATAAGGACACACCACAACAAAGGATGTAGAACAGCATGCCCGAGGAATCACTATCGAACCTGTAACTGAGCACCTGAACCTACATTCTAAGAAAATGCAGCCCACATCTGAAAATATGGGTCAGTACCATGGAAAGGAACTGAGTATATGGGGGTGTATGCAACAGTATACACATCATCATCATAAATATTTATAAGAAATATGCAGGATGTATGAAACACTCACATAGCCCGAAGAAAATTATCATAATCATGAGAGGATAAAATAAGTATAATAACACATGTGAGTCATCATATAATTTGTCAATCATTTTCAGTTCATCAAGAATATCAATTCTCATAATGTAAATATCATTTAAATCTTTTGAAAGAATAACTTTCATAATTCCACTTTCCAATCACTTCACCATTCACCATAGACACAAGGAAACACACACACTGGGAGATCCTATAACTGACATAAATCATGTGAGCTATATGGAGTCCAACGTACAACCCACATTGGGGAGAGCCGTGCTATCCTTTCCATTGTAGTAGGACTATCGATATTAAATCCATATAAACTAGCAATCACTATATAAATCAGCCTCAGGTTCACTCCTACGGGGGCATGTAGTTCTAGGGAAGTAAGGTCGCTTTATACCTCCCACTCGGTGCTAAAAATTTCTCCTGGACTTAACTCAGATCATTTTAAAGAAAATCCACAACAAAACAATTTCAGTAATATATAAATATACATCGAGGAGCCATCATGCTTTCCATCTATCAAAATCAATCACGTTGTGGATTTCTTTCACACTCGAGTTCAAAACAACTCCATTAAGACCAAAAGGTCAAATCATTCAAAATATCTCAAATATTCAATATCAATATGCTTATAACACATACTTTCTAAAAAAAATACAATTTGTAATGGGGATTCACGACCCAAATATCAAAATCATGATAAATATCGTTAAAGATTCAAGCTTTATATCTCCACACATGTAAATTTATCTTTCAAAATCATAAACATCAAGATTTCATAATAATCATCATAAGATATGGGTTCACGCTTCAAATTCATAAAAAAACCAAATAAAAATCATGCCTTTGTAAAGAAAATTACTTTTGGGCACAAGAATGAAAGAGAGTTCTTGTTGAAAAAACCCCACATACCTTGAATGATGAACTTTAGATCGATACTCATTTTTGAGATTTTAATCATTCCTTTAAATGATGGTTCTTGGAGTTCTTGAACTAGGAACTTGGAATCTTGAATAAATTTGCAGAATTAATGGTGAACTTTGGAGGTTCTTGAAGTTGGATGTAGGAGCTTAGGGTTTTCTTTTTGAGGGAATTTGATGAAATATAACATATAATGCTTCTAATAGGCTTTAATATAGGGTTTGGATGGATTTTAGGCGAGGGTGTATGACCAAAACGCCCCTAAAAATCAAATAATTCTCAAATCTGTCCTTTGGTGGACTATTTTGATAGTCTGAAGTAGATCAACCATAACGTTTTACTTCAATATCCAAATTGGATGAAACTAATTTCATTAGAAAGAGGACTCTCATATATTTCCATCGATATATAGTATCTCACCTAGATCATTGTGTACAAGGAGTTATGATCATTTGAAGTTGACCCGAAAATTCACTTTTGTTAGGCTGAAGTAGATCGACCATAACTTTTTACTCCGATAGACAAATTTGATGAAACTAATTTCATTGGAAAGAGGACTCACAGATTTTTCTATTGATATATAGTAGATCACCCAGATTATTATGTACAAGGATTCATGATTGTTTAAATTTGGTGAAAAAATACGTCAGGCCTCTGTTTAAATTTTTGTTCACTACTATTCACGGTTCGATTGGAATATTCATAACTCGTCGCTCGGGTGTCCGTTTTGGATGATCCATATATCGTTGGAAAGCTTATTGATACTCTAATCAATAGTGGGTCATCATCTAAGACATTCCACATGTAAAATTTATAATTCATTCTAGAAGATAGGACCTAATACGTTTACATACAAATTTTCAACAAAAAATTTCCCGGGGTATTATAGGGTTCCGATGGTTTTATAGTTTATTTTGATGCTTCTAAAGTTAATATTGGGTATGTTTTGATGAATATTTGTAAGGTTATAGCATATGACTCTAGACAACTCAAACCCCATGAGAAGAATTACACGACTCATGATCTTGAGTTGGCAACAGTTGTATTTACCTTAAAGATTATGAGGCACTATCTTTATATGGTGCATGTCAATGTGTTTAATAACCATAAGAGTT
Source organism: Capsicum annuum (assembly GCF_002878395.1). Lineage (NCBI taxonomy): Eukaryota > Viridiplantae > Streptophyta > Magnoliopsida > Solanales > Solanaceae > Capsicum > Capsicum annuum. Next base: position 37,264 of record NW_025894220.1, on the reverse strand, counting down.
TATAATATGTATTTTCTAAGAAAGACCTAAATCTTCATTATAAAAGGTGGCTTGAATTGCTAAAATACTATGATAGGAGTGCATTGTACCACCCCAATAAGGCCAATATTATGGTCGATGCCCTGAGTAGATTTTCTATCTCAGGGAGTTGTTACAGTTACATTGAGTTCCATTGACCATCAGTTCAGATAGAGGTACCTAATTTACCACTCATTTTTGGGAGGCTTTCTAGTAAGGTCTTGGTGCCCAAGTTCATCTCAGTATGACTTTTCACTCCCAGATAGATGGTCAGGCAGTGAGAAGCATTAAGAACTTAGAAGACATGTTGAGGGATTATGTTATTGATTTCAAGGGTAGTTTGGATGAACACTTGCCTTTGACTGAGTTTTCCTAAAATAATAGTTATCATTCTAGTATTCAGATGGCTCTGTTTGAGAATCTTTATAATTGGAGATATAGGTCTTCTATTGGTTAGTTTGCAGTTGGTAAAGCTTCTTTGAAAGGTGCAGACTCAGCGTATGAGGAAATGGATAAAGTTTAGTTGATTTAAGAAAGACTAAAGAGAATTACAATTGACAAAAATCCTATGTAGATGTGAGGAGAAGGGAGCTTGAGTTTGATATTGGTGACTTGGTGTATTTGAAAATTTTTCCCATGATAAGGGTGAAGATATTTGTTAAGAAATGGAATCTGAGTTCCCGCTTTGTTGTCCCATCTAGGATTTTGAGTCATTTTTGAAAGTTAGACTATGAGGTAGATTTTCCTGCAGAGTTAGCATTAGTACATCAAGTATTCCATGTTAGCATTAGTGCATCCAGTATTCCATGTTAGCATTAGTGCATCCAGTATTCCATGTCTCTTTCCTAAAGAAATACATTGGTGATCTAGCTTTAGTAATTCCATTAGGGAGTGTGGCTATGGAAGATAGCCTCTCCTATGAAGAAGTCCAACTAGAGATCCATGACCATCAGATTCATGTGTTAAGGAATCAAGAAGTTGATTTAGTAAAAGTTCTACGGAGAAATCAGTCAGTTGAAGGAGCTACTTGTGAAGAAAAAATTGATATGCGAGACAAGTACCCCTATCTTTTCTCTTTGAATTCAGATTAAGCTTAAGGTAATGGTTTCGTTAATTAATTAATTCTCTCATTTTTACCCCAGCTATCCAACCATCCTTATGTCATAGCATGAATTTATGAGTTTAGTTCAGTCTATGCATCATGTTTCAATTTCAGATAGTTAGTCATGATTTAGTTCATTAGTGTTCAATACATGATCGCAGTTTTTCCTAGTACCCCAGCTCAGACAGTTTCATTGGGGATTGAATGATCCCAACAAGGATATATTGTAATACCCTATATTTTTAAGATCTAGACCCCTCAAAAAGATAGGTCACTAAGTTGGTTTCCAATGCCGCAAGTCTCGCCTCGATCTGATATTATGGCAAGAAGTTATACAATTTTCCCTTTTAGTTGTTAGTTAGTTGCTAGTGGATGCAAATCATATGAAGACCCATAATTATATGCTACAAGTCACAATAGAAAGTTCCTTCAGTTTTAGCCCAGTGACCATGACTATACTCCATGATTTGTAGTTAGACATTACGAGTTGTTATGAGGGACTCGTAGTTACAACAATGTTCAACCTAGAATCCATTCTAGTGGTTACGAGTCCAGCACATGAATCATAGTGTTACATTATGAGTCATTGTGTATACTCATAACCTGACCAGTAAGGGATCCAATAATCAAGTCCTAGATTATAACTCTACCTAACGACTCGTATTCAGTAGTAATGAGTCATTAGAACAGAAGTCGTAGTCATAAAAGAAAAGACCCAATATTCAAGTACCTTAGGTTATAACTCATACTAGGACTCGTAACCAGTCGTGATGAGTCGTAGGGTGAGTCGGAATGACTTAGAACCCAGAATTCCTGCATGTTCCAAAAGGGTCTCTTTGGTAATTTCTGCCCCTTTTAACCCCAAACCCATGTCATTTGGGTACCCCAAAATCAATTATTGGTGGATTAAAACTACCCTAACACCTCATAACTTTAGAAATCACTTAGTAAAATAAAGCAATTCCCTTCTTCCTCAAGAGAAAACTTAGGTTTCCCAAGAACAAGGTCATCTTCAATGATTTCACAAAGGCAACTATTCTCAGGTATGTGGGAGTTTATCAATGTGTACCTTCCACCCACTGAGTCATAAGAATTCCCTAAATTTATAAATATAAATCTTTTTTCTTTTTTTTATGGCTTTCCAAGTCAAATATGATATTTATCAATCCTTTCTCAATTGTTTTGGATTATATACCACAAAAATATGTTCCCTCATGAGAATTGTATTTCCATTCGTTTGATAATATTCATTGACTATATCAGAATTAGTTAATGATATGTTGAGTATTAATTATGATTTTCCATATTATGGTCAGTTTTACAACTTCTATGATCAGTTGCATTAGTCTATGTTGGTGGGTTATGAACACCCAATACCAAGGTTTTAAACATGCATCAATTTACAAGTTCATGAATCCTTCAATATATGTATGCAGTATTAATTTCAAAATACCATAACTTGAGCATATAATAATTCAGATTATGTTTTAGTTAAAATTTAGAGTTTTTCAGTTGGGAATAACACTTAGCACCGAGTGAGCATAGGGATGACGAATCCCCCATCAATTAGGTAGAGTCATTGGTAGTAGTCCCTAAGTTTCATAACTATGTTGCCCAGTTCAGATTATGAGGGTTCACCCACTAGTTTAGGCATGATAACCTCTTAGGCTTCACTCGTTAGTTTAGGCTTGACATCCTAGTCCCTCGGGATATTAGATTAGTGGATCCACACTAGGCAATGTTTGTACCCTGATAAGGTATCGACATCCTTCCAACTGGTGTTACAAGTTGGACCTAGATTAGCTCAGATTGAGGTATGTTAATTGTAAATAGTTCCCATAGTCTTCAGTTCAATTACTCAAATTATTTTTCAGTTCATGTTTGCATGACCAAGTATTTAGTATCTAAGTAATCTAGTAATTTATATTATTTCAATATATGTTTATACTTGGCTTTTCATTTGATTTTTCAAGTTGATGCATTCATACTCAATATAAATGTATATCAGCTAGTTTCCATCTCACATACTAGTACATTCAAAGTAGTGATCACATACTCTCTTTTACGCTATGTTATCTTATAACATAGCTTCAGACACTCAGTTTCCAGGTCATGCTTAGTCAATTCCTATGCCACTCAACTGTAGCATTAGTGAGTCCTTATCAATTGAGGACTAAGTTATTATATTAGTTATTCATCCCAATATTTTTATTTCATGCTAATTCAATTAGTGAGAGTTATTTGGGAACCTGTCCCAATAACTCATCATGGTTAGAGGCTTTCAGATAGTTATTCAATTAGAGATATTGTGTAGTTAATGTATTTCATATATATAATTAATATTTTCTTGACTTTCAAATAATTTTCAAATAGTTTCCGCAGCATATTTTGTTAATTTCACTCAGCATTTACAGCTTATGCCAGATCATTGGTTAGCTTGGGGTCACTCTTGGCCTTAAGCACTGTGTTACAACTAGAGGGTAGTCTCGAGTCATGACAAACTTAGTATTATAGCTAGGTTTAAAGTGTCTTAGGGTGTCTAAACGCCGAATTAAGTAGAGTCATGTTCATGGGTGTGAAGCGCGCTACACTTATGGGAGAGTGGCTACAAAATGTTTTAGAAAAGTCTCCCTTCTTTTAGTATTCATGTCGTGCGATAGAGTGTGATCTTGATTAAACTAATTCTTCTAACTCATTCTCTACCATTTAAAAAAATGCCTCCTAGAAGGGATAATAGAAGGAGAAATGGGGACCATCCCACCGCACAACCTATTCCTGACGACCCTCTGAATATGTAGGTCTCTCACGCTGAATTTAGGGCCAATTCCACCATCTTATCCCAATCTATGTATGCCCATAAAAATTAGTAGTTCGTTGCCCCATCCAATCCTTTAGTGAGCACGGAAGCAACCCAAATCTAGGATTTCATTCTAATGAATTCTCCAGCATTCTCTGGATCCAAGCTTGAGGAGGATCCACAAGAGTTTTTGGATTGTGTGCAGCAGGTAACTAATATTATGGATGTTACCTTGAGCGAGAGTGCTGATTTAGCTACTTACCAATTGCAAGGATTGGCTCACACCTGGGTTAAGCAGTGTAAGAAAGACAGGGAAATCGACCCAGGGCCTATGAAGAGGGATGAGTTTTATACTAATTTTTTAGATAGTTTCTTCCCACTGGAATTTAGGGAGTCCAAGGTGCTAGAGTTCGTTAATTTTAAGTAAGGTAACATGAGTGTGAAGGAGTATTCACTCAAGTTCACCTAATTAGAAAGATGTGTTCCGACTATGGTGGCTGATTTTAGGCCTATGATAAGTAAGTTTGTATCTACTGTTTCAGAAGATAATGTCAAGGAGTGTAGAATAACTATGTTATTTGAGGAGATGGACCTATCTAGATTAATGGTTCAGGCTCAGTAGATTGAGGAGGAGAAGCTCAAAGAAAGAGAAAGGAGAGTAAGAGGTCCAGAACTGGTAGTTTCAACTTTTGTCAATAGAGGTCAGACGGTGGTAATCAATCTCAGTTTTGCCAAAAATCATCAGCCCCATCTGTATCTTCTACAAGTGCTCCATTGCTAATGTTTTGACATGACAATCAGGATAGAGCACCAAGCCTTATGTCCTAGTGTAGCTTGAATAGAAGCCATACCATCCTAGTTTACAAGAGATGTGGTAAGAACCACAAGGGTGACTGCTTCATAGGCAGTTATGTGTGTTTTAGGTGTGGCAGGTTAGGACATCGAATAAAGGAATGTGTTTCAATTTTCGAGAAAAGAAGAAATGATCATTAGTAGGGCCCACCTAAGTCTTCAGCAGTCCCAACAGGATGCCCGACTCAGCAAGGTTCCACTTCCAGTGTAACCAGTGCACAACATCAAAATCTATTCTATGCCCTCAAGACTTCTTATCATTACGCAGGTTCTACTGATGTGGTTACTGGTACATTAGGAGTCTTTCACATATATGTATAAAAATTATTATAACCAGAGCCACACTTTCCCTTGTGACTTCTTATATAGAAGCAGAATTTGGCATCACTCCAAAAATTAAGACAGAACCTTTCTTAGTGTCCACTACCATAGGTAGTTCTATTATAGATGGATGGGTGTACAGAAATTTCCCGATCATAGTGTTCCATAAAATTACCTTAGTTGATCTTATAGAATTAGGGATGACTAATTTTGACGTCATTCTTGGCATGAATTAGCTACACTCTTATTATGCATCAGTTGACTGTAGAAAAAAATAGTCCAGTTCTAATTTCCTAACGAACCATTCATAGAATGGAGAGGTAGTTCCTCCATTCCTATAGGTTGATTCGTCTCCTATTGTAAGGAAAGGAAGATGATATCCAAGGGTTACATTTATCATCTTATTTGAGTCAAGGACTCAAAATCTAAGATTCTAAGTCTTGAATCAATTCTGGTAGTAAATGAGTTTTCATAAGTATTTCCTGAATGTATACCCAAAGTACCTCTTAAGAGGTAAATCGACTTTGAAATAGATTTCCTGCCCGATACCCAGCTTATTTTAATACCACCTTATAGAGTAGATCTAGTCGAGCTTAAGAAATTGAAAGAGTATTTGAAAGATCTTCTAGATAAGGGTTTTATCAGGCCTTGTATTTCTCTGTAGGGTTCCCTAGTTTTCTTCTTAAACAAAAAGGACAGTTCTTTTAAAATGGTCAAGGATTACCATCAGCTGAACAAAGTCACAATCAAGAATAAGTACCATCTTCCAAGGATTGATGAGTTGTTTGACCAGCTTCAGCGTGGACATTACTTCACAAAGATAGACCTTAGATTCGGCTATCATTAGCTCAGAGTTAGAGAATATTACACTTTAAAGACAACTTTCAAAACTCAATATAGTCACTTCGAATTTATTATTTTTTTTTTTTACTAACAAATGCCCCTGCAGCTTTTATGGACTTGATGAACAAAGTATTCAAGTAGTATTTGTACATATTAATCATAGTATTCATAGATGACATCCTCTTCTATTCTCTTAGTGAATGTGAATATACAAACCATTTGAGGATTGTTTTGCAAACTCTTAAGATCACCAATTATTCACTAAGTTCAACAAGTATGAATTCTGGTTGAAATCATTAGCTTTCCTTGGCTACATCATTTCTGGTAATGGAAATCAGGTTGATCCTCAAAAGAATAAGGCAGTATGAAACTGGAATTGACCTATCTCTCTATTAGATATCAGGATTTTGTTTTGTTTAGCCTGTTACTACAGATGGTTTGTTGAGGAATTTTCCTCTATTGCTTTTCCTATGTTTAGATTGACTCAGAAGAAAGTCAAAATTTAGTGGTTTGATTCTTGTGAGAATAGTTTTCAGGAATTGAAGATTCTACTCACCTCTATTCAAATATTGACACTACTAGAGGGTTCAGATGGTTTCAAAGTTTATTATGATTCTTCTAGAGTTGGCCTTAGATATTTGTTGATGCAGCGAGGCAAGGTTATAAAATATGCCTCTAGACAGCTCAAAACCTATGAGAAGAACTACTCAACTCATGATCTGGAGTTAACATCAGTTGTATCTCCCTTTCAAATTTGGAGGCACTATCTTAATGGGGTCCATGTTGATATATTTACTGACCAAAAGAGTTTACAGTATGTATTCACACAGAAAGACCTAAATCTTCATTAGAGAAGGTGGCTAAATTATAAAAAGACTATGATATGAGTGTGTTGTACCACCACAGTAAGGCAAATACTATGGTTGATTCCCTAAGTAGATTGTCTATGGGGAGTACTGCTCACATAGAGAATGGAAAGAAAGAGTTGGTATGTAAGATTCACTAGCTTGCTAGATTGGGTTTTTGGTTGGTTGATTCGGACGAAGGTAGTAGGTGGGTTCAGAATGGTTCAAAATCTTCTTTTGTTTTTGAGGTAAAGGAAAATAATGAAAGATACACCATGTTGGTTAAGTTGGAAAAGGTAGTTTGAGATTAGAAGGTTGAGGTTTTATCATAAGGAGGAAATGGTGTAATTCACTACCAAGGTAGGTTATGCATTATAAATATGGTTGATTTGAGGTAGAAATAATATAAGAGGCGTATGCTTCACGATATTCTATTCAGCTAGGAGCCACTAAGATGAACTATAATTTGTGAGAAGTCTATTGGTGGTATGGTATGAAGAATGATATTTCGGAATTTGCAGTTGTGTTCAAATTATCAGTAGGTAGAGGTTGAGCACCATAGGCCTAATGGTACACTTCAATAATTGGCATCCCCACTTGGAAATAGGAAATGGTGAATATGGACATTGTCATAGGGTTCCCTCATACATGTCATCAGCGTGATTTTATTTTGGTCATTATTGATATAATGACCAAGTCAGCCCATTTTTAGCCAGTCCATACTTTATATTATGTTGAGGATTACACTAGAAACTATCTCAAGAAGGTGGTAAAGTTTCATTGTGTTCCGTTGAACATCTTTACAGATACAGATACCCAGTTTACCTCTCACTTGGAAGGATTTTGGTTTTTCATGGAAATAAGACACCTTCAACACTAAAAACCAAGAATTTATGCATGTACTTAGGTTGTTTTAGTGGATATGATGCACTTTTGTGTTTATTGCAGGTAAAACAGGTCTACAAGAGTGTTGGGATAAAATGGAAGAAAAACTCCTAAAAAGACCAAGTTTCAGCAAGGTACGAGTTTCCTCACAAGTCATTAACACATCATATGACTTGAAAGCTGACTCGTATGAAGAACAGAAACCAAGAAGCAGAAAAAAAAAATGTTGAGAAGATATGACTCGAGCATCCAAGCCGTGATCAAGGATATGAACTGTATGAAGAAATCGTAAGCATAATTGAATCTAACTCTAACATCCAAAGTTAAAGTCCTAAAAGTATAAGAGTCAGAAGTCTGAGTACGACTAGTATAGGGAAACTGTAAGTAGACCACTGTTTGAAGCTTGGAAAGACAGAAGTCCTAGGTGGATATGAGTGAACAACACGAGTCGTATGGTCAAGGTATGACTCATGAGCATCAGTCATATGAGGAACAGAAAGGTGAAGCCTGGGTAGATCAAACACTGGAATAGATATGAGAGGCATAGTATGGCTCATATAATGAGCATACAAGTGGATGAGCAAGTCATACCATGTACCGACATAACTTTACCTTTCAAGTTTTTCTAAAGATTCCTGAGTATTTTTGAGATACTATAAATACCCTAGGATTTATCTTTTATTAGATTACACACTTTTTCATTTTTAACATCTTTTTACGTTCCAATATACTTTGTTACATACTTTTGATTTGTTCATGAAATTTTGGGTTTTTATTCAATAATAGATTTTGGATTTTATTCATCTCATTATTGTACAATTAATTACATGCCTTATTTATTAATTGTCATGGATTGTTGCATGAACATGAAATGCTAATCTCCCTGACTAAGGTTATGGGAATCCTAGTAGATTAACTATGCAAAGGAAGTGGTACATTTCTTTATTCTAGGGTTTTTGCGTGTATCTTACTCTTCTTTGCAATAATTGATCTCAAAGCTAATGCAAAAGCATGGGATAGCCTATATTTGCGTACGTCTTCACTAAGGAATTTATGATTGGGAAAAGAGAATTAAGATAGTAATTTGAGAATCACTTCCATCTTACCATTCCATCATCTCATTGTAACTCCCCAAAATTATGTCCCGAGACGTCACATGGTGCTTAGGGTCACAAGTGACCCCAAGCTAACCCTTCTACTGGCATAATTCATAAGCAACTGAATAAAAAGTATAAATCTATACAAATTTGTAGAAAATAACTCTTTTCTTAATATGATAGAAATAAAACTGAATTTACAAGATTACAACTCTGCTTTTACAACCAAAACTGAAACAGAATACATCAACTTCTACTCACTGTCTACGGAGCCTCTACTAGTACTGAGTATAGGTAGCTGGGTCATGACTCCCAACTATCCCAACTCAATACGGCTGAATAAAGAAAGTATAATACTTCTTGAACTGTATAACTAACTCAAGCCCTTGAATCAAAAAGACTCATCACCTGCTGACTGGATGCCGCGAACTGACTGGATCTGAAGATGTACACTATACCTTGTACCTACATTACGAAAAAATGTAGCCCAACACACAGGATGTGTGTGGGTCAGTACCATGGAAACATACCGAGCATATGGGGGTGCAATGCATATATAAAATAATATCTTAATATCATCATAGTTTATAAAAATTATGCATACTGATATAAATGACTCACTTAGCTTGAATTAAAATTATCATAATCATAAGAGAGTAAAATATATTTGGTGAAACATGTGAGTCATCATAATAAATCTCAATTCACTTCCATCTCGATTCCAAATCATCAAAGCAATCAAATCTCATAACAATTCTCTTTGGAATATATGTTCATTAAATCTTTCGAAAACAGTGACTTTCTTAAACTCAATCTTTCAAACAAATATGTTTTCATCTCAGATAGAAGAATAAGACTTTTCATATTAGATAGGAGAACACACACACACACATTGGGAGTCTCTTGCAACCGACATAAATCATGTGAGTTACATGGAGACCAACATTCTACCCACGTTGGGGAGAGTCTCCCTATTCTTTGCCATCGGAGTAGGACCTTAAATCATCAATCCAAATACTAGTGATCACTATATGAATCAGCCTCAGGCTCACATACTACGGAGGCACGTAGTTCTAGGGAAGTACCAAAAAAGCTATACCTCCCGCTCGGTGCTAAAGACTACTCCCGGACTTAGCTCAGATCTTTTCAAAATAAAATCCACTAATAAACAGTTCAACAATTCACAACGGGAGCCATCTTGCTACCCTTTTCATAATAATCAATAAAAGTAGATTTCTTTTCTCATCTTGGGTTCAAAAACACCCCTTTTTACGACTGAAAGGTCAAATCTTCTTCATCATCTCAAATCATTCAAACTCAAGGTGTTTATAACACATGATTTCTCAAAAACAACAATCTCAAATAGAGTTCAAAACTCATGTCTCAATATCACATTAAAACCTATCTAGATTCAAGCTTTACATCATAAACATATATAAATCCCTTCAAAATTTGGAAAATTCAGTTATAAGGCACAACATATCATCATTCTCATATAATTCCGCTTCTAAAATATCAAAAATATCATAATCTCGTGATAATCAAAATAGGATATAAGATCATGCTTTAAAATCATAGTAAAACATATGAAATCCATAACTTCATAAAAGAAAGTATTTTTGGGCAAAAGAACGAAAGGGTGTTCTTGTTGAAAAATCCCGCATACCTCGAAATTGAAGCTTTGGATGAACTCTTAACCTTGGGACTCTATTCATGAAAATAATAGGTGCTTCTTGTAACCCTCGGAATGGGGATTTCAAACCTCGAAGAATTATTGAAAACTCATGGTTGAGTCTTGAGATATTTGAATTTTTAGGTTAAAACTCTAATGAATGTTTTTGGTGATTTTGAGAGAAAGTAAACTTATTTTGGTGTTATGGGAGTTTAATCCCGTGTTATAGACATATATAGGGGTGTTTTTGGTATTTGGAAGTGAGGTATGCGGCGCACAACCCATGGCAGACCTTAAGGTATGCGTCTCACACCTTATGGAAGACATTTAAGTGTGCCTCGCACTCCCAATCGCACACATTTGGTTAGGCGGCGCATTGTCCATCGCACACCCTTACTGCTTCTCACAAAAATGGGCATTAACTCTTCACTCTGATATTGGATTATTGGGAAATTGGTATCGTTGGAAAGATAATTCAATTATTTACAATTTGATAGGTCTTGGGATGAAATATTCGATGTATATTAAGAGATATTCACATTTGAAGTTGACCCTTGTATAATTGAATGTCAAACTTTGGATGAATCAATTGGTCTTAGCTCAACCTTGTTCTAGGTCATTGCTATAAACATTTTCCACCTATAAACTACTCCATAGACTAGAATGATGATCATGCAACTTCTATTCATGTGATAATCACTTGGATTAGAGCTTAGACACACAGGAACGACGATCAGAATTCAAGCACGAAAATATGGGGTATTACATTATCTCCCCCTTGGGAATATTCGTCCTCGAATGTGGATAATTAACCTGAAACATAGAGGAATATTAGTATTCAAGCTATCATGTGTAACTAATAGAACTGAATCACTGGATCTCAAGAATAATGAGCTACTGAACTGGTCGGCAAGTGCATAAATCCTCAAGAAAAATAACTATATGGCTAAGATAGAAACGAGAGTGTCTACTTATAAGTAACCATTAATTTGCACTGGATCTTATCTCATGAGAAAGGATGAGAGGTTTATGACATGAAAACTCAAGGTATTACAACATCCCCCTCTTGGGATCGTTCGTCCCCGAATGACTATAATTTGATGAAAATACTAGGAAGAGACTGTGATACTACACAGGATACTTACGAACTAAATCATGACTTAATATCTGAAACTGAAACTGATGCATGAACTGAGATAAATTCATAATTTAATTGGACACAAACACATTGCCTCTTGGAATGTACATACTTATAAGACTGGGGATAGTAAGACTAGATGGAAAATTAAGAATCTATAGGAGCTTATCTCCTTTTTTGCTAAAATAGATTACAGGCTATATGGACTGGATCATACTGACTACCCATACTCAAATGGAGTATTTCTTTAGCACTTTTCTACGAAATTCTATTGACATTAGGGAGCAAAGAATTTTGGGCATGCTCTGAACAAGACATTTGACTAAGGAATTACAACATTGATATAACTCTATAGCATGGAATATAATTATATAACTCATAAACTAGGATAGAATTGCTAGGCCGTAGGCAACGCAACTTCTTACTTTCAAGCTTAGCATCACTTCTCAAATGCTCTCTCAACTATACTATTCCCCTTAAATACCATACTCATTTGATTCAACTTATAATTCTCATATTGGCACTGCAAAATCTTTCTACTAAGGTCTAAACTAAACTAAGTTCTCTCATCATGATCAAGCCTAACACTAAATCACAAGATACAACATGCCAAACCACAATACTAGTCTAAACCACAAGGTTCAATATTCTATATCTTCTTAGAGCTCACACCGTAAGCATAACATGCCTTACAACTTCAATGACTAATTTAAAACTTTTGATATGGATTCACCAGTGCATATTGCATACATGATCTTACACCCAACATGACATTCAAGCCTATCATTAAAACCGCATATAACTTTAAGGCAAATACCCCTAAAGTCATACTCCACATATTCTCGAGATTAAGCCATAATTTCATCATTCTAAGATCTACAAATAAATTCTAAACTCACAAAGAATAAACTAATTTCGAACTTACCGACTTCATTCTTGAACAACCCATCCATATGTCATCCTTAATTCCTAGCTTCAATAATCATCATCAAAGACTTACACTCTCATTTGCAACCATATCTACATCTCTAATCACATAATCATAGCCTACCAAGATCACACTTCTATACTTATATTTTTCCCAAACCATGAGAATAAAATCATACTAAAAAGACTCAACATCTTCAATCATAACTCCTTCACTTAGCTATCAAGAACAACATAAATTATCTAACTAGCCTTTCTCCACCTAGAAACTCAATGTTACTACTAACCACACAATATGCAATAATCCTCAAAAAATAATACAGCCCCATAGCACCTTGGGCATACCTTTACATCATACTTAATTACGAACACATGATCTTACACTCTTGCATACACTGTTCAGGCCTACTAGATCACCTCCATATAACTAGAATCAACCACCGAACCATCAACTGTTCAAACTTAATGTCTATAGCTAAACATGATTTATAACCTAATCTCACACACAATTTTCACTTCAAAACTATAGAACACAATATTAAGAAAAACTAGTACACAATGACAATCGATCATAATCATATGGCCTATCTTATTCAAAATCTGTTAACATATCCTCCTTCTTCACATCATTACTATTTACCCATCTTCACACCTAAATTACTTTCATAGCTCTATAAATTTCAACTAAACTTCCTCTTGCAATCTCAAAAAAGCCTAAATTAACAATACTCAACCACCAAGTACTTCCATCAAAACCTATACTTTCCTAGCACAACAAATACCATCAATAACTCTTTTCATACTTCAAACAAACAACAATCCACCTTAACTAATAATCTTCTTCTCTAACTTCACTAAACTAACAAACAAGGGTATATCACTTCATTACTAATTCAATCATAAGCAAAAATTTAGCTATACATATTCAATAAATCGCCCTTACCACCATTCTTGCCACTACATTTCTAAACCCACAAGTTCAACTAACACAAGACTTTCAACTAAACGCTACTACTTCTGTCACTACACAGAAACCCACACTTTCAACTAACACCAGAACAACAAGATAATCAACAAGTTGCTAGTGAATCAAAATAGGCCTCACACGGCTTCACTAGACTTTGGTTTTGTGTTTTGAACAAGAAAATTAGATGAATAACAAAGCAACTATGCTATTGAATCGAAATAGGCCTCACACGGCTTCACTAGACTTTGATTTTTCCCAAACATAATGATAACAAGATTACATAATACAAGAGATAGAAACTTGACACACAACATTCAATGATCTAATAATACACCTTACTCTATCTTAACTAAATAACTCATAAGAACAAGGGTATAACTTCAAATCTGATGGAATTATAACATACTAAAAGGCTCCTCTCAAGCCGCTTTATGAAACTTCTAAAACTTCTACTAGAAATTATAAAACCATTATCTGGGGATGAACTAGAACTTGCCAAACATGTTACTTCAAGAAAATAGATATAGAAGTATAGATTATAATTATGGATTACGATGAGAAATTCAAAAGTACATGTGACTCAGGCTTTGTGCACGATTTCTACTGGCCTGATAAAGCACTTCAATTTTTAAAACTCAATTGTACTGACAGGATACTTTATAACTCTCTTACAGTCCCATAACTATCTATGGAGAATGAAGCTCAACTATTTCTGATATCTTGGAAATAAGGCAGAGATGGCCTGACTAGAGTAAGATGAGAATTTGTATAAGTTTCTTGGAGAACTTTTCTATAGCACGAATTAAGACTTGAAAGAATGGAGACATTTCCTAAATGCCCTGTAGCCTCTCGAAGAAAAGTACAGATGTTTTCGTACCATTCCGCGAGGCTCTACTAGACATGACTTCATAGACACCCTAGGATACTTGAAACCTAGCTCTGATACCAAGTTTGTAACGACCTAAAATTAGATCCCGAGATGTCACACGGTGCTTAGGGTCACAAGTGACCCCAAGCTAACCCTTCTACTGGCATAACTCATAAGCAACTAAATTAAAAGTATAAATCTAATACAAATTTGTGGAAAATAACTCTTTTCTAAATATGATAGTATAAAACTGAATTTACAAGATTACAACTCTTCTTTTACAACAAAAACTGAAACGGAATACATCAACTTCTATTAACTGTCTATAAATCCTCTACTAGTACTGACTATAGGTAGTTGGGTCATGACTCCGACTATCCTAACTCAATATGGCTGAATAAAGAAAATACAACACTTCTCGAACTATATAACAAACTCAAGCCCTTGAATCAAAAGGACTTATCACCTACTGACGGGATGCCATAAACTTACTAAATCTGAAGATGTACACTATAACTTGTACCTACATTACGAAAAAATGTAGCCCAACACACAGTGTGTGTGTGGGTCAGTACCATGGAAACATACCGAGCATATAGGGGGTGCAATGCATATATAAAATAATATGTTAATATCATCACAGTTTATAAAAATTATGCATGCTGATATAAATGACTCAATTAGCTCGAATTAAAATCATCATAATCATAAGAGAGTAAAATATATCAGGTGAAACATGTGAGTCATCATAATAAATCTCAATTTACTTCCTTCTCGATTCTAACTCATCAAACCAATCAAATCTCATAACAATTGTCTTTGGAATATATGTTCATTAAATCTTTCGAAAATAATGACTTTCTCAAACTTAGTCTTTCAAACAAATATGTTTTCATCTCAGATATAAGAATAAGACTTTTCATATTAGATAGGAGAATACACACACATACATTGGGAGTCTCTTACAACCGACATAAACCATGTGAGCTACATGGAGTCCAACGTTCTACCCACATTAGGGAGAGTCTCCCTATTCCTTGCTATCGGAGTAGGACCTTAAATCATCAATCCAAACGCTAGTGATCACTATATAAATCAGCCTTAGGCTCATATCCTATGGGGGTACGTAGTTCTAGAGAAGTACCAAAATAGCTATACCTCCCGCTCGGTGCTAAAGACTACTCCCGGACTTAGCTCAAATCTTTTCAAAAGAAAATCCACTAATAACCAGTTCAACAATTCACAATGGGAGCCATCTCGCTACCCTTTTCATAATAATCAATAAAAGTGGATTTCTTTTCTCATCATGGGTTCAAAAACACCCCTTTTTATGATTGAAAGGTCAAAGCTTCTTCATCATCTCAAATCATTCAAACTCAAGGTGTTTATAACACATGATTTCTCAAAAAAAACAATCTCATATAGAGTTCAAAACTCATGTCTCAATATCACATTAAAACTTATCAAGATTCAAGCTTTACATCATAAACATATATAAATCCCTTCAAAATCTGAAAAATTCAGTTATAAGGCACAAAATATCATCATTCTTATATAATTCCACTTCTAAAATATCAAAAATATCATAATCTCATGATAATCAATATAGGATACAAGTTCATGCTTCAAAATCATAGTAAAACATATGAAATCCATAACTTCGTAAAAGAAAGTATTTTTGGGCACAAGAATGAAAGGGTGTTCTTGTTAAAAAATCTCACATACCTTGAAATTAAAGCTTTGTATGAACTCTTAACCTTGGGACTCTATTCGTGAAAATAATGGGTGCTTCTTGTAGCCCTCAGAATATGAATTTCGAACCTCGAAGAATTATTAAAAACTCATGGTTGAGTCTTGAGATATTTGAATTTTTAGGTTGAAACTCTAATGAATGTTCTTGGTGATTTTGAGAGAAAGTAAACTTATTTTGGTGTTATGGGAGTTTTATCCCGTGTTATAGACATATATAGGGGTGTTTTTGGCATTTAGAAGTGAGGAATGCGACGCATAACCCATGGCAGACCTTCAGGTTTGCATCACACACCTTATGGTAGACATTTAAGTGTGCCTCACACTCCTAATCACATATATTTGATTGGACGGCGCATTGCCCATCGCACACCCTTGCTTCCTCTCACAAAAATGGGCATAACCCTTCGCTCTGTTATTGGATTATTGTGAAATTAGTATCGTTGGAAAGCTAATTAAATTATCTACAGTTTGATTGGTCTTGGGATGAAAAATTTTATGTATATTAAGATATATTCACGTTTGAAGTTGACCCTTTTAGAATCGAATGTCAAACTTTGGATGAATTAATTGGTCTTAGCTCAACCTTGTTCTAGGTCATTGCTATAAATATTTTCCACCTATAAACTACTCCATAGACTAGGACAATGACCATGCAACTTGTATTCACATGATAATCATTTGTATTAGAGCTTAGACACGCAGGAACGACGGTTAGAATTCTAGCACAAAAATGTAGGGTATTACATTATCTCCCCCTTAGGAACATTCTTCATCAAATGTGGATAATTAACCTGAAAAATAGAGGAATATTAGTCTTCAATCTATCATGTGTAACTGATAGAACTGAATCACTGGATCTCAAGAATAATGAGCTACTGAACTGGTCTGCAAGTGCATGAATCCTCAAGAAAAATAACTATAAGTCTAAGATAGAAACAAGAGTGTCAACTTATGAGTAACCATTACTTTGCACTGGATCTGATCTCATGAGAAAGGATGAGAGGTTTATGACATAAAAACTCAGGCTATTACACTCATCTAATCACTTGAGTCTTAAAATGTGAAAGTGAACTGAAGTCATAAACAAGGAGTAATAAGGCGACACCCTGAGATTCACAAGGTAAGGAGTGAGATTTTTCAACATGTTCACAAGACGATTGAGAATACATATCTTGTTGACTTTACATGCAGAAAAATAGAATAGTTAGATTGAATACAAGAAATTTACGGAGTTGAGAAGTCAGGGGGAACACAAGCCTAATGTTCATTTTCTATTGTTTACAACTCAAAAGCATTCAAGATTTGGTTACTAGTTACTAATAATTCCAAATTCCCCCCATTTACTTTTTTTCACTACCCGAGAATTATATCAGGTTCAACAACTATTCAGCGGGTTCGACCCCAACCTAATTGGGTTACTATATTTGGCATCGACCGCATCATACTTACTTTAGATGTTAGTTTTGGACAACATCAAATTTTTGCTTAATTGCCAAGGAAGACGGTGTAATTTATTGATTGAATTTAGTGAAGTTCATATTTTATGATCTATTTTTGATTTGGCATAAGCCATCATATGTAAAAACACTAGGAGAAGAGGCAATCCCTAACTCCTCTTTGATCAAAAGCTAGAAAAAATTCTTCAAACACCACAAAGGATGGCAGAACAAGTTCTTGATGGTGTTTTAGCTAGGGACCCTCATATTGTGACTCCTTCTCCATAACCATATGATCCATAGAATACTGCTGATAGATAGAAAGAACAATTATTGGCAACAACAAAAAAAGCTAGAGTGGTGGAAGAGTAGGCTCGAGCTGAGAATGCAGGAAGAGTGTAAAGAGGTAGAGCTCCAATAATTCATGCTTATTAGTATTTTCAACCATATGATAAAGATGAAAACTTGGGATATGTTGAACTTGCTAAAATAGGAGCTATCGTTCCTCCTGCATCACCACCTAATGTTAAATTTGACATTACCAATGTATGAATCAATTGCTAAATCTGGAGGGTAGATTTTCAAGATCAGCAACAGATAATGCAAATATATATCTTGCTAATTTCACTGGGATTTGTTCGTTATATGTTATTTCAGTGGTAGATCATGAAGCTTTAAAACTATAGTTGTTCCTTCTTTTTAGACTAGAGAAGCATCACTATGGTTAGGGGAACTCCCAAGAAGCTTAATCACTACCTGGAATGCATTGTATTAATAGTTTCTGGATAGATTTTCCCTCCTACAAGGATGTTGCAGTTGAAAGATGAGATTTATAACTTTATACAATTACCTATAGAATCATTGTATGAAGCATAATTTAGATTTAAGAAGAAGCTGAGCATCATACCTAATGACAAAATCTGGGGATCAATTTTATTTAAAATATTCTATAAATCATTAAATGTCAGTTTGAGAGTAATGGAAGATAAAATTTTAGGAGATGTATTTATGCGTCTTCGGTGGGATGCTGAATAGGACATGCTTGATGATATTTCCTTGACGGATAGAGTTTAGCATACTAGAGATGTAGATAATCCATATGCAACTATCCATGATTTGGTAGCACAAGAGATTGCACAACTTTAGATAAATATTAGGCTGCTTACAAAATAGTTCACAAAATGAGTGCTGAGAAAGTGAATATAGTTGTAGCACAAGGGTTTAATTCGAGAACTTTTGAGATTGAATTTGAAGAGGAAGTGAAGTATCTTGATTTTAGGTTGGCTGATTTCTGATCCCAAGGGAAAGGGAATTAAGTTTGGAACTATTATAATGACCGATATAGATATAGAAGTAGAGAGAGAGATGGTGATTGATGATGGAAAGATGAATACAAAGAGAAAAGAGACAAGTACATTCCACTAGAAAGTCGTGATTCAAAATATAGAATGGTGGTGATGTTATTTAAACTAGCCAAAAGGCAAGAAAGTCAAGAGAGTTGTCTTAAAGAGGTTAAGGCAAACCTATCAAGGATGAATTAAAAATTTGAGTCACATACTAAATTAAACAACTAGAACAACAATATGGTCAAATTTTGGCTACATTAAATCAGAGGCAACTTGGCACTTTTCCTAATAACATAATTACAAATCAAAAGAATGATGGTAACTGCCATGCCATTACCACTCGGAGTGGTAAAACCACTATGGAACTACCTGTACCCACAGTTGATGAGCAAAAAAATGATGATGATGTTGTTGATGTGGAGGGCAGTAGCAAGTAAAATACAGGAAAAGGTAAGACCAAAAAGCTTGTTCTGAAGCCTATTCTAAGACCTCTCTCTTCTTTTCCTCAAATGCTGGAAAACAAACAAGAAGAGGGTAAGTATCAAAAAAATTTGTCTATGTTAAAGGAACTATCAGTCAACATCCCACTTGTAGAGGCATTAGATCAAATGCCAGGATATGTATAACTCATGAAAGATCTAATCACCAATAAGAGGTCATTAAATTATGAGCAAGTTGACAACATTCATCAATATAGTGTAGTAGCTACAAGATTATTAGTAAAGAATAAGGAAGATCCTAGTGATTTCACTATACGTTGCACCATTGGATTCTCTGACTTTGCTTGTGAATTATGCGATGTGGGTGCTAGTATCAACATCATGACATTTGTAGTGTTTAAATAGTTGGGGTTGGGAGTTCCTACATCAACTACCATGAGATTACTGATGGCGGACAGAAAGTTGAAAAAGCCAGTTGGTATCTTATATCATGTATTGGTAAAGGTGGCTTCTTTTATCTTTCTAGAAGATTTAGTGATATTGGACTGCGAAGTGGACTTTCAAGTCCTAATTATTTGGGGAAGACCATTCTTGGAAAAGAGAAGAATGTTGATTGATTTAGAGATACATCTCATGAAAATGTGATATTCAATGTATGCAAATCCATGAAGAATCCTAATGAGTTAAGGGTAGTAGCCATGATTGATGTGTATGATGAGGAAGAAGATTCATTCAATGATGTTGACTTAGTTACACTTTAGGATGAAAGTTCTGATGCTTCTGCTCCTATTGAAGAGAAGTTAGGTGTTGAAGCTTTTGCAGCTATGATCATGAAATTTGATAGTTATGGTATTGATAAGTATGATGAGATGGTATGTCCACTTTATGGAAGTGGTTCATATAATTATGCACCAAAGAAGCTTGATTTGGATTTCATGAATAGAACTACTCCACCTGCTCACCCATCCATTGTAAGGCCACCTGTCTTAGAGTTGAACGCCCTCTCTTCTTATTTGTGATATGCATTTTTGGGGGGGCAACAACACTTTATTGATAATTATTACAGCTAATTTGATTAACTCAAAAGTGGAATCATTATTATCAATATTATAGAGATTCAAGAAGGCCATTAGTTGGTCTATTGCGCGCATTATGGGTATTTCCCAGGTTTGTGTACTCATAAAATTCAACTCAAGTCAGATTGTATTACAAGTATAGAGCATCAACGTCGACTTAATCTTTCTATGTAAGAGGTAGTGAAGAAATAGATAATCAAGTAGTTGGATGTTAGAGTAGTATATCCCATTATAGACAACAAGTAGGTTGGTTTGGTATAATGTGTTTCAAAAAAAGGTGATATTACTGTTGTGCCTAATGAGAAGAAGGAGCTAGTGCCAATAAGGCCAGTCATAGGATAGAGAGTATGCACAGATTACAGAAAGTTGAATGTATAGACTCAGAAGGATCATTTTCCCATGCCCTTCATAGACCAAATATTAGACAGGTTAGTGGGCAGAGGATGGTACTATTTTCTTGATGGGTATCCAAGTTACAACTAAATCACTATTGTACCTGAAGACCAAGAGAAGAAAACCTTCACCTGTCCTTATGGGACCTTTGCATTCAAATGTATGCCATTATGGTTGTGCAATGCTCCAGCCACATTTCAGAGATATATGATGTCGATCTTCTCTGACATGTTAAAAGACACCATTGAAGTGTTTATGGATGGTTTTTTTTAGTTGTTGGTGATTATATTGATGACAAATTAGTGCACTTAGAAAATGCTCATAGATGGTTCATAGAATGAAACTTGATACTTAATTAGGAAAAGTGTCATTTTATGGACAAAGAAGGTATATTGCTTGGACACAAAATTTCAAAAAAAGATATTGAAGTAGATAGAGCGAATATTAAAGTGATTGAGAAATTATCTCCACCAATTTTTGTGAAGGGCATTCGTAGTTTTTGGGTTATGTTGTGTTTTATAGGCAGTTCATCAATGATTTATCTAAGATTTTCATCCCTTTTGGAAGGCTTCTTGAGAAAGTGGTGAAATTTTAGTTTATTAAAGCATGCTTGAAGGCTTTTGGGTGTATGAAAGAGAGGTTGATGACTGCTCCTATCATTGTATCTCTAGACTGGTCCTTACCATTTGATATTATGTGTGATGCGTGTGGTTTGGATTTAGGAGCTGTACTAGATCAACAAAAATAAAAGATCCTTAATCCCATATACTATGCTAGCAAGGCACTAAATCCTGCTCAAAAGAACTACACCATTATGGAACAATAGTTGTTGGCAGTGGTTTTTGCCTTTGAGAGGCTTAGGTCTTATGTTATTGGTACAAAGGTCATTGTGCACACTGATCATGTAGCCTTGAGGTACTTGATCACAAAAAAAAAATGTAAATACTAGATTGATTAGGTAGGTTCTATTACTGTAAGAATTTTATTTTGAGGTCAAGGACAAAAAAGGTATTGAGAATCAAGTTGCAAATTATTTATCTAGACTTGAGAAGGAAGATATACAGACTATGGAAGATGAACTTGAGATTGATGACAGTTTTCTAGATAAGCAGATATTAGTAGCTTATCAAGATCTAATTCCATGGTTTGCAGACTATGCAAATTACCTAGAAAGTGATCTAATCCTATAAGATCTTTCCTTTCAACAGAGAAAGAAGTTTATGCATAAGGTAAGAAAATTTTTCTAGGATGAGCGTTATTTATTTTGAATTTATGCAGATGGGATTGTTTGTAGATGCATACCTGAGGTGGAGATGATGATTATACTTGAGGCTTGTCATTCTTCGCCTGTTGGGGGTCATCATAGAGGAATTTGCACAACCTACAAAATCTTGCAATGTGGGTATTATTGACCAATAATCTACAAATATGCAAATGATTTTGCTTCTACTTGTGATAAATGTCAATGAAAAGGTAACATCTCTAGATGCCATGAACTTTCTATGATCTTATCTTAGAATTGGAATTGTTTGATAGATGGGGTATAGACTTCATTGGTCCTTTTGTGAGTTCGTTTGGCCTGAAGTGTATACTTGTGTCTATGGATTATGTTTCTAAATGGGTGGAA
Organism: Capsicum annuum; assembly: GCF_002878395.1. Lineage (NCBI taxonomy): Eukaryota > Viridiplantae > Streptophyta > Magnoliopsida > Solanales > Solanaceae > Capsicum > Capsicum annuum. The sequence continues at coordinate 14,862 of NW_025894220.1, read as the reverse complement.
GCAATTGTCCTCCCCAACCATGAAGCGCGTAGTGTCACCATGCTAACATATTTGAAGCTTTTAACTCTAAGTAATTGCGAAGTCTTGAACAACTATAGTCATTTTTTATTATTTTACTTTGATTTGGAAGCAAAAGTAAAAGAGATGGGGAACCACAAATAAAGGAAGCAAAAATCATGAAATTAGAAGCAAATAGAGAGCTAAGTGTGGCTGACGACATCCATGACATGTCATCAGCCTGGTGATAGGCTATCACGGATGCCATCAACCTTAAACAGAAGATGTAAAGATACAAGGAGTTTTTGTGATGACAATCATGACACGCCGTCAAAATGATGATAGGGCATCACCATCATTGTCAACCTTAGGCATCAGGAGATGAATTTTTAGAGAAGTTGACGATGTCCATGACAGGTAGTCAACATAATAATAGGCCATCACGGGCGCCATCATCTAATCTAAAGAAAATCAGAAACTTTAATTTTATTTCCTTATTTAGGGTTAACTATTTAAAATCCTATTTTAGGGTTTTTAGGAGGACTTTTTTTATCCATCATCCATTGACATATTGACAATATACGAATTTTCTCTCTCTCTCTAAACCAATTTGCTTTGTGATTCAATTACAAGTTCACTTTTGATTTCCTTTATTATTGTAAGTTAATCTTCTCAATTATGAATTCAATTTGTGTGCTTATTTCTTGGATCATGAGTTGCTGAACACCCTTAACCTGGATTATGGGATCTAAGGTTAGGTCATGATAAGGTGGTAATTAATTACTCAAGGTTTGATATTTGTTAGTATTTCTTAGTAATTCTAAATTAGAATTTATGTCTGTTGGTTGCAAATAATAGGTGTACTTACTTTGGCTTGCCTGAGATCAAAATCATAAATAGTAGGAAGTGAATTATCAATAGGGACTCGAAAAGGCTTCGTTTAATAATCAACGTTGTAACAAGGTTGATTAACCTGAGGTAAAATCTGGGTAGTGAGTTGCGATTCCCTAAGTTCGAGAGGATTAGGAAATTAGACGCTCGAATAGGTCGAGAGATATTTGAGCATATCATCAATAAAAAAGTTTGTCATCCAAACCACTGTGAGAACCTTGAGTTAATGGTATTATCTGTCATGTTCCGTAAGCCCTAGTGAACATAATCCTGATTATCTCATAAAATCTTGGTTACAAATATTAAATTCAAAGTGATAAACAGTAAACTATAAGTAAATTATATTGTAAACAACTTGAGTTCACACCTTATTCCTTGTGGGATTCGACCCCAACCTAGTTGGGTTTTATATTGACAACGATCGCTTACACCCATTCAAGAGTGTAATTTGAGTGTTATAAAAAATGGTGCCGTTGCCGGGGACTACAGTTGTAAACTGAAAGTTTGTGTGTGCTAATTCAATGTTAGTTAAGTTTCCTTGATTTATGTTTATTTGTTGTTTTTGTCTATTATAGGTTCTGTGTTTTTTTTTGCCAAAAACAATAAGCTTCGAAGAACAGTTATTACCAATCAATCCAGAACCTCAGCTGATAGGAAGAACGGTTGAACAATAGGTGGTGGACAGACTAGCCACTTTAGCTAGGGATCAGGTGAACGTAAAGAATTTGGGTCAACAAGTACGTCACCAGAACCCTGATGATGAAGACTTGGGTGATGAGGAATTGTTGAATCCTCAAAACCCAAGGCGAGCTAAGCAAATTGCTGCAACAATGCAGCGAAATGTCAATAGAAACCGTCCAGTCTGAGAAAGTTATGGTCAACAGCCTGTTAAATATGAGACTAATAAAGATGATGAAGGAATGGACGGAGCTGGTGCAATGGGTGATATCATTCCTCCACCGTTGGCACCGTGTGCAAAATTCAGCATAACAAGCACCATGATCCAACTCCTGAATCTGAAGGGGTTGTTTGGAGGCTTGCCTGGTGATGATCTGAACATGCATTTGGTGAACTTCATCACCATTTGCAAGCCTTTTAACAATCCAGTAGTGAGCCAAAATACGATCAGGTTGAGATTATTTCCATTGTCTCTATCTGGAGAGGCAATAATATGGTTAAACGAGCTAGAGCCCAATTCTATAACCAACTGGAGACAGTTGAAAGAGGCGTTCCTAGAATGATTCTTTCCACCCTCCAAAAAGGTACAGCTGAGGGATGAAATCAGTAACTTCAGACAGCTTCTAACTGAAGCATAGCCTGAAACCTTGGAGAGATTTAAGAAGAAGCTGGCTCAATGTCCGAATCATAACATGATAGACTTGCACTTGATGGAAACTTTGTCTAGATCTTTCAAATCTATGACAAAGGAAATTGTAGACAATGCTGAAGGTGGTTCATTCATTGACCTCTCTTTTCTAGATGCTTCAAACAAGCTGAATAGAATGACCAAGCAGAGTCGGGCTTGGTATACCAAAGATTCTGCGGTGGCTAGTCCGACTATTTCTGGTGGTATGACTTTGGAGCAGCACAGAAGGGATGAGGAGAGAGACCAGGACATGGCCCATTTAAAGACACAGATGGACTTGCTGACCAAGCACTTTCTATCAGGAAAGACCAAAATAGTTAAGGCTATGAAATCTCAGGGTCCTATTGCTACGAGTGCTGATGCGGAAGCAAACTATATGAGTAATCAGGGGGGTTTTTGAGGCAATATCCAAGGGAACCAAGGTCAGAACTTTTATGACAAGCCTGATTACAAGGATAGGGAGCAGGGACATTGGACAAGCAACAATGACAGGAGTGGTCTGTATGTTCCTCCTGAAAGATGGGATGCTGGAACAACTAGCTCAAGAAAAATATCCATGAGGGATATGATGGAAAAGTTGTTGAAAGGAGTGGAAGCTACCAAATTGGGGGTAACTACTATGAAGAGTGAATTCTCTACCCTCAGTCAGTTGGTTAGCTCACACTCTGCTTTTATTAAGCAGTTGAAGTAGCAGATAAGTCAACTTTTTGGTACACTAAACCATAGAAAAAGTGGTACTTTACCTAGTGATATGGTTCAGAATCTGCAGAATGATGGATCATGTATTTCAATTACCACTCAGAGTGATAAGAGGTTACGTGGCCCTTTTGTAGACAAATCTGTAGAAGATGAGGTAATGGTTTATGAACCAGAAGAAAATAATCCAGCAAAGTCTGAAAAGCTGGATAGTTCTGATGATGATCTGGAGAAGAAAAATGAGAAGGAAGAGGAAGTGGTGTTAAAGGCTATCCCTATACCACCACCTCTCTTTCCTCAGTGATTGAAGAAAAAGGTCGATGATGCAAAATTTGGCAAGTTCACGGCAATGCTCAAGCAATTGACAATTAATGTGCCTTTGCTTAAGAAAATTGAGCAAATGCCAGGTTATGCATAGACAATCTCCACCATTGCAGTGCGGTTTCCACATGATTTTAGTGCAAAAGAAGGCTGACCCTGGAGCATTCACTATTCTATGTAAAGTTAGGTCTCTGGATGTTGTAAGGGCATTATGTGATTTGGCTGCCAGCGTAAATCTGATGCCCCTGGCTGTATACAAGAAGCTTGGTTTAGAAGCTCCGACACCCACTAATATGTGACTGGTGATGGCAGATAGGTTGATAAAGAGTCCTGTTGGAATTTTGCATGATGTGTTGGTAAAAGTAGCAGACTTTATTCTTCCAGCTGATTTTGTTGTATTGGATTGTGATATGGACTTTGAGGTACCCATTATTTTGGGTAGGCCATTCTTAGCAACAGGAAGAGTAATAGTCTACATGGAGTTGAATGAGCTTAAATTTAGGCTTGGTAAGATAGAGTCAAAATTCAAAATGCGTAAACCCATGTCGCAACAAAATAATATAAATGTCTTCTTGATCATTGACGTCTTCTATGATGATGAAAAAGGGGATCAACAGGTTGTCTTGGCAAACTCTGAGTAGTCAAGATAACCAAGTCGTGCCACGGCAGTAAATCAGGCCCTATTAGGAGGCAACCAAAAGTTTTTTTATGTTTAAATAAGTTTTTTAATTTTTACATTCAGGATTTAGTATAGAGAAGGTGGAAAAGTGGAAAGTTCAGCAGGAAGGTCATGACGACATCTGTGACAAGCTGTCACAATTGTGACAAGCTATCACGAATGTCATCTGCTAGACCAGGCTTGGGGAATTATCTGCCTAAGTGTGACAACGTTCATGACAGGATATTACAATCCTGATAAGCCATCACAAATTGTCGTCAGCCCAGAGCCTTAAAATGCAAAAACTGGGCCTAAATTTAAGCAGATCTGACCCGGTCCAGTCATGAACCTTTTCAAATTTCCACTAATTTTAACTTTTTTTCTTTAATATTTATTTCCTTAGTTAAAATATTTCCCATCCTTTGCATAAACATACCAAGAAAGCAATAAACAGAAAATACTCTTCCTTTGGTGCATGATTTTAGTTTGACAGCTCCTCAGGTATACTCTAATCTAACTCTTCTCTCTTCTAATAATGTATGATGAATAAAAGATAACCCAATGTCCCCAAGATGCTTGAACCAAGTTCATCTTTGAAAGTGGCTAAAAACGCAGCTAGGGTTTGCTGTACAAGCCCAAGGGTTGAAAAGATAGCTCACAATTCGAATTCAAGTAAATCTTAAGCAAGAATAGGGAACAAAACTTTAGTTAAAGTCAAGATTGGGTTATGATAAGTATTACGACATCCATGATAGTCTATCACCATCGTGACGGCTTATCAGGAATGTCATCAAAAGCTGACAAAACTGAAGTTGGTTCTGGATAGAGCAGATGACAATTGTGATGGGCTATCATGAATATCGTCAGAAAGTGTAAAAAAAATTTTGGTTCTGTCTAAGGTTCACGACAACCGTGATAAGCTATCACGGTCATGATGGCTTGTCACGAATTATCATCACACCTGGGGCCTAAAACATAAATAAGATTAAATGATTAATGTACCTGTGTTTGTGATCTTTAGGGTTGACTAATGATCTTCTAATGTCTCCAGGTACTTTAAAATGGCCCCAAAAAGAAAGAGTCCCATAGAATCAAAGAAAGTAGCCAAAAATGATGTACGTTATAAGCTCATCGATGAGGAATTTAACTATAAGGGGGAAGAACCCTTGCTAAGGAAGCAAAAGAAGAAAAGTCCAAGGAAAACTCCACCAATTGAGGTGGATGACAGTGATGATACTGAGTCGACCACAGCTTCTGAGCAAGAGGGGTTTGAAAAGGTGATTCTGAACAGCATGAGTCTGAACATACTGACTCTTATAAAGGGGATCAAGAGGAGTCTGAAGAATCTGAGTTAGAGGGAACAGCTTTTGGGTCCCCTTTCACTGAGCAACAAAATGATAAAGAGTCTCCACCTCAGAGGACTCTTATCAAGTGTAAGAACCCAGAAGTGAGGAACAATGCTAGATGGAAAATCCCTCCAACTGAGGACATCTACATTTCTGGGCTGCAAAAAACTGATAGAAAAAATGTGAAGAGGCCAATCCTAGAAGAAAATATGATCATCACAAAAGGTTTGAGCAAATACCCTAAAGTGGAGAAGAAATTCAAGGAATATGGCTTAGGATGGACTACAAAAAGGGGAGGTTTATTTGGTCCCGCACTAGTTCGGGAATTCTATGCGAACTACCAAGCTAGGTTAGAGAACATATGCAAACCAAGTGAGAAAGTAGCGGATCAGCCTCTTCTTGATAGAGTTCAGGTGAGGGGCATAATGGTTGATATTTCGATCAGGACCATCAACAGATTCTTCCATGGACCCGACTTTATGCCTCAGACCACCACACAATCATTTTATGCTTGGATAAAGAATAAGGACAAACAACATCCATGGTTAGCCAACATCATAGCTGACGGAGAATCGGCTTGGATGACAAACCCAAATGAGAGAATTTGTAAGTCCTCGTTGGCTCAGGAGAAAAAATTTTGCTGGGGAATAGTGTGAGTCTAGCTAATTCCTACTGAGGGAGATAATATTTTGGGCAATGACCGGGCTATTTTGGTGGTAAGCTTGGTGTAGCTGCTTCCCTTGAACTTTGGGGAAATCATTATGGATGAGATGAAGATAAGAATGTCAAGGACCGATACTACTTATTCTTTTCCTTGTCTTGTTATAGAATTATGTAGAGTTGCTGGGGTGCCAAATATTGTAGAAGTTTATGAAAACATTCGTGCTCGGAAGACTCACAACCCTATTCGGTTTAATAAGGTACAGCCAGGACTTAGGCTTGACAGAGGTGCAGAGGTAGCAGCAGATCCTCCAGTTATAGATGCCGGAGTAACACATCATATAGATGTATAGAATTCTTCAGCACAGGCAGCTTCAGTGCCTGAGATTGAAGCCAGCCCCTCAGTTCCTCCAACAACAATAGGTTCTCCATTTTAGTTGATTGATATCAGAAAGGTGGATAAGCAAGCCAAGTGGTGCAAGGCACAGCTAATTGCCTTCGCCAAACAGTTCTCTGATGCTGTGAACAAAAGAATCAAGGCTGCATTAGAGACCTTTGTGACATTTTCTGTGAGAGTTATAGATTTAGAGAACAGATTTGATGCCCGGGCAAAGGAGATGATAGGTTCTGATCTTGCTGTATTCAGGGCTGCGTTGAATAAAGTAAAGGCAGATGTTGGGGTGCTGCAGCAACACCAAATTATGATGCTAACAGGTCTGGCTGTGGAAGAATTAGAGGAAGAAATTCCTATACTTGATCTCACTGTAGACTCCCCAAAGAAAAAGAAGAAAAGGGGGAAAAGAAGGGCAAGAATAAGAGAGAAGAGTCAGAAAGTGAGGAAGAAAGAAAAGCAAAAAAAGGCGAAAAAGAAGGCTGAAAAGGAGGAGGTGAAAAAAGCAATATTGGAGTCCCTGGATGATACTGAGAAATGGGAGGCAGCCATCAGAGCTAGGGTTGCAGGTACTTTATCTAGCCAGGATCCAACCACCACAAAGCCAGATGCTCCTGATGGGGAGAAGACAGCAGATGATGCAGTAGCAGGGTTGAAGAGCTAGGATCCACGTGCTTGACTGTCTTCAGGTATACCCTAACCTTTAGTGCATCTTATTTTTAATTTGAATTTGAGGTTGTAGGGTAAATTTTTGTTGTAACATATTTTGTAGATAATTAGGAGTAGTATAAGTACTTAAGGTAGTTAGCTTATTCTGTGATTTTTGAGTACCTATCCAGTGGTCTGATGTATTATGTACTGTGTGAATTGCATCCATTGTGACCGCTGTGTATCTTTTTGTGGCATTAGTATGGTAAATGAATGACCTATGTTAAATAAGTGCATGAACCGGATAAGTAGTGATATACAAGATACTTGTGTGCCATTTGTGTGTAAGGTCTTACTCAGTTCCCGTTGTGCATTGAATCTAGAACTTTCCCTGTTAGTTGTGCCATAGTCATAGGATAGGCGTTAGGAAAGGATCATAGGCTTTTTTTTGCATATTAGACCATTTTAGCCTAAATGACCTTCCCAATGTGAATAATATCCCTTGATCCCTGTTTGAGCCTCAATAGCCTATTTCTTTCTTTAACCCCTTTTACCTTCCCGTTTACATCACAATGAACCTATCTTGGCCCTGGTCCTTCTTGGACACTGTGCACCTTAACTTAGGCAAATAACCTAAATTGATGGTGGTTATTATAGGTGTGCGTGATGCAATCTGTGTATGAAGAGAGGTAGAATAAGAAGGATGAATAAAAAGTTAGGTGCGGTGAAACAGAAATAAGAAAAGAGAAAACTGTGTGAAAAATGATAGAAAGATAATCTAATAAATGAAAAGACTGCATCCATCTTGAGCATGCATGATCAATATTAGAAGGAAGAAAAGAAGGGTTAAAAGTTGAAACCCCGAGAGTTTAATGTAGTGTCAAGGAGGCATAGTCACTATGAAATATCCATAAATATCATACCAGCCCCTATCCTACGCTGCAAGCTTAAGAAAAGCCCTATAGCGATCCTAATTGACCTGTTTGAAGACTTGGGTACTACTATAAGGGCAAGCCTATGGCATTTGATGTACAATGTTGGAACTTCATTATGAGAGTGAGTCTTGTGTTTATCCCTGTGTTTATAAATTTTGATATGAGTGAAAAAAAGATTCTATTATTATAAGGGAACACTAGGTATTTTGCTAATAACTGTCTTGTTTGAATAATTGTGATTTGGGTAAGTGTTGGGTTGTTATTGCTGGAATTTTCGCCATATCTTGATCCTTGTAAGTTGCATGGGTGTTTTCAATAATAAACATAATTGTACTTATTTTGACTGACCTTGGAGATAGTACATGTATTCTGAACTGATATGAGTAGTTAGCTGCCAAATTGTACTTTGAATACTCTTAGTTATGTTATGGTTGCTTGAGGACAAGCAATTGTTTAAGTTGAGGGTGTTTATGTGTTACCCCATGCTAACACATTTGAAGCTTTTAACTCTAAAAAATTGCAAAGTCTTGAGCAACTGTAGTCTTTGTTTATTATTTTACTTTGATTTGGTAGCTAAAGTAGAGGATAGGGGGAACCACAAATAAAGGAAGCAAAAAGCATGAAATCGGAAGCAAATAGAGAGCTAAGTATGGCTGACGACATCCATGACACGCCGTCAACCTAGTGATAGGCTGTCACGAATACCACCAACCTTAAACAGAAGATGGTAAAGCTGCAAGAAGTTTTAGTGACGGCAATCATAATACGTCATCAACCTTAGGCAGAAGGAGATGAATTTGTAGATAAGTTGATGGCATCCGTGACAGGCCGTCAAGATCATGATAGGCCATCATGGGCGTCGTCATCTAATCTGAAGAAAATCAGAAACTTTAATTTTATTTCCTTATAATCAGTATTGTAACAAGGTTGATTAACCTGAGGTAAAATCTGGGCAGTGAGTTGCGATTCCCTAAATCCTAGAGGATTAGGAAATTAGTAGCTCGAATAGGCCGAGAGATATTTGAGCATATCATCGATAAAGATAGCTTGTTATCCTAACCACCGTGAGAACCTTGAGTTAATGGTAGCATCTGTCATGTTCCGTAAGCCCTAGTGAACATAATCCTGGTTATCTCATAAAATCTTGGTTACAAATATTAAATTCAAAGTGATAAACAATTATCTGCAAAACTTAAACACCAATTTCAGGAAACAGTAAACTATCAGTAAATTATATCGTAAACTAATTAAGTTCACACCTTATTCCCTGTGGGATTTGATCCTAAGCTAGTTGGATTTTATATTGACAAGGATTATTTACACCCTTTCAAGAGTGTAATTTGAGCGTTATCACACTGCATTCTTGAAAAACATATCTTTTTTTGATGTGGCACACCAGGTGCTATAATTAGTGATGGTGGGTCACATATTTGTAATCTTCTATTCAAAATTATGCTTGAGAAGTATGGAGTGAATAACAAGGTGGCGGCACCTTATGATCCACAGACTAGTGGACAAGTTAAGGTGTTCAATAGAGAAATTAAGTCCATCTTGTCGATGACAGTGAGTGCCAATATAACTAATTAGTCACGAAAATAAGATGATGCATTGTAGGCTTACCAAACAGTATTTAAGACCCCAATTGCTACTTTACCTTATTATCTAGTGTATGGAAAGGCTTGTCACTTGACTGTTGAACTTGAAAATAAAGCATAAAGGGCATTGAAAAATCTAAATTTGGAGTGACAAGATGCAGCCAAGTCAAGGATGAATAGTCTGAATGAATTGGATGAATTATAACTCCGAGCCTATGAAAGTTCTGCACTTTACAAGGAAAAGATGAAGCTTCACCATGATTACAAAATTGAGAAAAGAATCCTCAAAAAAGGTTACTAGGTATTGCTTTATAATTCAAGGCTTTGCTTGTTTCCAGGAAAGTTGAGGTCTGGATGGTATGGTCCCTTTATTATTCTAAGAGTTTTTCTATATGGTGCTTTGGAGTTTAAGTGGTATGGTGAATCCCCATTCAAGGTGAATGGGAAAAGAGTCAAGCATTATATGTGTAACACTAAGAAAATCAATGTAATTTTTTAGATTGACCTTGGTGAAGGCTAAGTAACCAAGGTAGTTACGTCATGCCATGATGTTGAATAAAGACTACATGGAAGGCAACCCGTGAGGCTAGTTGGTGAAATCTAGTACCCAACTTAGCCACACCATGCTGTGATGTTAAATTAAGCGTTGTGTGGGAGGCAATCCATGCTTATGTACTTATTTATAGGGTAATATGTTTGGTCAGTGTGCAAGACTAAAGATTGCAGAAAAAATCCAGAAAATTTCAAGAATTTTGGTCATACGGACTCTTGCGAGTCATAACTTGATGTTACAACTCGTAAGTAGGAGTTATAAGGATTTGGAAGAAAAGTTAGAAATAGGTAAAAGTTTCTTGAATGGATATGATTCTCAGAATGAGTCATACCCTCAAGGTATGACTCATCAAATTGATTTGTATCCACATCAGAACCCAGGCAAGGTTCCAGGTCTATAAGTTGAAGAAATGACCCATAATCCTGGGTATGATTCATACATATGACGCATTCCCAAGCTAACCAAGTTGGGGTAGAGGATCAATTTGGCCCAGTTCAAATGATTTATAAAGAAATAGGGTACCCATCGGGTACCCGATATCTAAAACACTCACCCACCACTATTGTTGCCCGATTTGCAAGCTTCTAACACACAAAATCATTTGAAAATACATAGAAATAGATACCAACTTACTCGGATTCCTAACATTGAATGAGTTTAGCATAAATTTGGGAGAATAAAGGTTGAAATAGAACAACATAGCTTCTCACTCATTCAAGTAAGTTTCAAACTCAGTCTTCATATATCAAGTTGAAATGGTAAATGTGAGATATCTTGAACTTGGTTTGAGTTAAATTTTTCTATATGTTTCAATTTAGATCCCTAGTTCTTACATTTTAGTTGGAAATGGAAATTGGGGGTTACACTTGTCATGGGTGTTGGGCCCATATGCTGATGTTGTTGAGCTGTCACCTTGAGCACCTAGGTATGAACTTTCATCCTTTCTTTACATTTTTTAGCACTTGGGACAGTGTAAGATTTTCCATATGGGGGTAGGGTGTATTGAAGTAGCTAAAAATTTCAGTAGCTAAAAGTTTGTTATGACTTGCAGGCTTGGTTCTGAAAAATTACAGAGATAGTGAGAAAATCTGCACCTATGGCAAAAGATGAATTTTTACTAATTTACTAATTTTGAAATTAATTTGTAATGAATTGTGATTTTGAAATTTATTTATGAGTTTGTGAAATATGAAAGGATTGTGGATTTGAAATGATTAAGTTGAAAGTATTTCTGTTAAAGTGACTTATGTTGAAAGGTTGAGACCCTCCTAAATTTTTGTTAACTGTGTGATTTGTATGGGTGCGAGACTATTGTGAATCTAATAATGGTATTAGGAGTAGGGATTGAACAATTAGGGGCAAACAATTGAATAACTGGATAGGTAGTACTTAGCAATGTAACCCTATGTGAGTGTGTGTGAGGTTTAATTGAGTTTCTGGTGTTAAGAAATCTAGAACTTGCCTAGTTTCTTTTAACTAAGTCGAGGATAGTAAAGTAGGAGATGATCATAGGCCCTTTTTTTTGTAAGTCCACCTAAGCCTTAATACCCAAACCATATGAATAAATCCCTTTGATCGAAATATTTGAGCCTTAATTAACTGAGTTTTATTATTTACACCAATTTCACTCTCCCGTTTCCCTTTCAATGAACCTGTTTGGCCCTGGTGCTCCTCCTTGGACACAATGCACCTCAAATCAAACAAATCACCTAAGTTGAGGGTGGCTATTATGGTGGCACATAAGAGAAAATAGGTATGAAGAAAGTCATATAGAAGAAAATTTTGAAACTTTGACAAGTGGGGTGAAAATAAAAGAATAAGAAAAATTGCAATAAAAAAATAAAGTGAGAAAACTGTACCTAGCCCAATCAAAATGTGTCAGAATAAAAATAGAGATATAAGGGCGAAAACAAAATTGAAGAATAAGTGGAAAAATAAATGTACCCCAAAGAAAGCATACTGTCAAGGAGGTGTAGTCACTTAATAAAGACCATAAGGATATTATACCAGCCCTAAGCCTATGTGACAAGATGAATAAAGTCCTATAGTGATTTACCTCAACTGTTCCAAAACTTAGGAAGAGAGAATAAGAGCAAGCCTATGGTATTCTGTATATACCGGTGGTACTACTTTGTCAGTGAGAGAGCAATTTTTGATATCCTTAAATAAATTGTATGATCCATACTAAGAGTGAATGGGATTTCTTTAACTATGAGCGCACATGGGTTATGTTTCTAGGTTTCTAGATTGTTTAGTGAATGTAATTTGTGTCTATGCCTGGTTGTCTTTTATTAATGTAATGCCATCATCGGATTCCCTTATATTTCTTCGTGTGCTAAATCGTTATACAAGGTGTGAGTTTTGAAAAGTTAAAAGAAGGAGGGAGTAACACGGTTGAAAATAGAGTTCTAAATTATTGATATGGGTAGCTTAGGATCTTCCAATTTAAGCATCAGTTCTGTGTTGTAAAATAGTTTTAGGTTTGGTTTGCCTGAGGACAAGCAAAAGTCTACGGTTAGGGTGTTGATGTGTCATGGAAACACGACACTTTCAATGCTTAAAACAAAGAATTTGTACATGCACTTAGGTTGTTTTAGTGGATATGATGCAATTTTGTGTTTATTGCAAGTAAAACTTGTCTACAAGAGTGTCAGGGTAAAAATGGAAGAAAAAGAACTAAAAAGACCAAGCTGCAGCAAGGTACGAGTTTCCTTACCAGTCATCAACAAATTATTTGACTCAGAAGTCGACTTGTATGAACAATAGAAACAAAGAAGCAGAAGAAAAAGAAAGTGTTGAGAAGATATGACTCAAGCATTTGAACCGTAAACAAGGATACAAGCCATAGGAAAAAATTGTAATCATAACAAAATCTAATGCTACCATCCAAAGTGAAGTCCCTAAAGTATACGATTCAAAATTGTTAGTACAACTTGTATTGGGAAATTGTAAGTAGACCAGTGTTCAAAATTTTGAAAGACAGAAGTCCCAGGTGGATACGAGAAAAGGACACAAGTCATATGGACAAGGTACGGATCGTGAGCATAATTCGTATGAAGAACAAAAAGTTAAACCCTTGGGAGATCAGACACTTGAATAGATATGAGAGGCAGGTTACGACTCGTATGGTGAGCATACGAGTGGATGAGTGAGTCGTACCATGTGCTGAAATAACTTTACCTTTCCCATTTTTATTAGAATTTCTTATTGTTTTTGAGATACTATAAATACCCTAGGGTTTATCTTTTATTAGGTTACACATTTTTACATGATTTAACATCTTTTTACGTTCTAATATACTCTATTACATACTTTTGCTCTTTTCTTGAGATTTTAGGTTTTTATGCAATAGTAGATTCTGGATTTTATTCATCTCATTATTGTGTAATAAATTACATGCTTTATTTATTGATTATCACGGATTGTTGCATGAACATGATTGGCTAATCTCCCTGAGTAGGGTTTTGGGAACCCTAGCAAATTATCTATATAAAGGAAGTGGTAGATTCATATATTTTAGGGTTTATGCATGCATCTTACTATGCTTCACAATAATTGACATCTGAGCTAATACAGAACCTTGGGGATAGCCTGTATTTGAATACATCCTCACTAGGAAGTTTCTGATTGGGAAAAGAGGATTGAAACAGTAACTTGAGATTCACTTCCATAATACCACTCCATCTTCTCATCTAATCACTTGAGACTCAAAAGGTGAAAGTGAATTGAAGTCATAAATAAGGAGCAATTAGGCGATTCACTGAGACTCACAAGGTAAAGGGTGAGATTTATCAACATGTTCACAAGACGGTTGATAATACATATCTTGTTAACTTTAGATACAGTGCAATAGAATAGCTAGACTAAACATGAGAAATTTATGGAGTTGAGAAACCAAGGGAACACAAGCCTCGTGTTTGTCTTATATTGTTTACAACTCAATAGTATTCAAGATTTGGTTACTAGTTACTACTAATTTCAAATTCCCCCATTTAGTTTTCTGCACTTCTTGTGAATTACATCAAGTAAAGCAACTATTCTGCATCTTCCCTATAGGTTCGACCCCAACCTAGTTAGGTTACAATATTTGGCATCGACCAGAACATAATTTTTTTAAAGGTTAGTTTTGGGCGAAATCAAATTTTGGCGCTATTATTGGGGAAGACAGTGTAATTTATTGATTGAATTTGGTGAAGTTGGCAGGCTTTATTTTTTATTTTTTATTTGGCATACGTTGGTGTATGTCAAACACTAGGAAAAGAGAAAATCCCTTACTCAATTTTCAACCAGAGACAGAAAGAATTCTCCAAACACCAGGAAGGATGGCAAAATATGTTCTTGATGGTGTTCCATCTAGGGTTCAAGACACTAATATTGTGGCTCCTTCTCCACCACTATATGATCCACAGAATGTTGATGAATAAGTGTACCCCAAAGAAAGCGTAGTGTCAAGGAGCCATAGTCACTAAATAAATTCCAAAAGGACATCATACCAGCCCCAAACCTTTGTGACAAGATGAATAAATTCTTGTAATGATGGGTATGAAGAAGGTCGTGTAGAAGAAAAATTTGAAATTTGGACAGGTGCGGTGAAAATAAAAGTAGATAAAAAATTATAGTAAAAAGAAAAAAAAGAAAAATAAAGTTAGAAAACCGTACCTGGCCCAATCTAAATTTGTCAAAATAAAAATAGATATATAAGGGTGGAAATAAAATTGAAGAATAAGTGGACCCCAAAGAACTCGTAGTGTCAAGGAGGCATAATTACTAAGTAAAGCCTAAAAGGGTATCACACCATCCCTAAG